>NW_020185325.1:6105526-6161738 GCF_003031525.2 Neophocaena asiaeorientalis asiaeorientalis | reverse complement strand
GATATATGTTTTATCTGAACTCTCACTCCTACCACTCACCTAGGTAGGACACATAGAGAATCTACTTGTACTGCCCTTCCTGGGTTATTACTAGGACTAGAGAAAAATTACCTCCTACATCATTTTCATTCTACAATCAGGAATCCTCACTGAACACACATGTTTCCACTCTACTCCCATTCTCCTTCTCTTGTGGCTGATAAAAGAAAGACTGAAGTTCTGGGTCTCAGGCCAAGCTACAGAGGAATGTAAAAGAACAGAATGAATATGAGAATGGGGAAAAAAGAAGGGAAAACATGTGTACATGTTAGTTTTTGATGAATGAGTAATTGCTATCTAGCTTTCTTGCCTTCTAGTCTCATCTGCCTCTTTTTATGTTAGTGAAGGAGCTTTCTCCTTTTTTGCTTTCTCAGTAAAAACTATCAATCTTATCTATCAGAACCTTTCTTCAGAGTCCCAAATTAGCTTCAGTTTTTGCAATAAAAGTTGGCATGAAGACTCTTTTTTTTTCCCAGAACGATATACGCAACTAGAAACAAGGTACCCCGATGTCTACATTTTTCACTCATTAAAGACAATTAATAATCCATTTTGGCTCACAGAAGCTAAATCTTCCATCAACAATTTCTTCTTCCATTTTTTAAACACTCTTAAAGATACTTGGTGAGTACACTGACTCCAGAATCAGCTGATGCTGCCTCTATCTTAATGGGTGTTCTTTGCAGGCTCATTACCTGCTTCTTCCCCCACTCCCCCACCCCCCGGCCAGGCTGCTTTGTCAATTTATATAAAGCAGCTGTTTTTCAACCAATTACTTTATATTGTTGACTACAGTACCAAGATCAATGCCAGAGACAGGTAGATTTCTGGTGGGTTGGCTCTGCATCCCGACACAAATATGACTTTTATTTTCTTGTTATTTTATCAGCAGCATCTTGAAACCTAGAAGGAATCTGTAGAGACCAACTGATCCAACCCCCTGTCTTCACACTGTTAAAGGATTATTTTTCACATTTGTATTTGAGGCAGTTGAAGCTCAAAGAGGTTAAGGGACTTGCTGAATATGTCTGTTAATAAAAGGCACTATATAGCCCACACCTCCATGCACTCTCAGGCATGGTACTATATGCTATTCATTATGCCCAGGAAGGACAAAGTAAAAAGGCTGTTTCATACTGTCCGTAAGTTTCCAATCTTGAAAAATAGCCCCCACCTACACATAAAACCCAAAATATTATATTCCAGTGAACAAATCTACCAGCTACCTGACCTGGTTTAAATTGCACCAATTTCTTTAAACCTCAAGCTCTGTTTTCATAAAATGAAGAAAATCGAAACTGTTTCCATAGAGTTCTTTGAGGACTAAATGAGTTAACATATAAAAATCAGCCTAGCATATATAAACAGTAGCTATTATTATTCATTAAATCCTGGTGAGTTAGATATTTAAATTTCCCCAACAGCTTGAATGAGATATACTTAGGAAAAGCAAGATAAGGTACTGCTTTAAACTGCAGGTAATAAACATGAAATACTAACCTAAGGAACAGTAGAGACTAGGTACACAAGCAGCTTCATAAAGGTCTTATATAACATGGCATTAACCATTGGCTTGGACAAATAGGAAAGAAGGTTGATGAGAAATAGCTGGCTTCTGAGATTGAGCGTTAGAAATGAGAACTTTACTCTCTTATAATGTCCTTTGCAGTTATCAGATTGAGCCTAAAGTGACTCCATTAGATAGCAATGCAGTTTTTCTTCCATAAACTAGAAGCAGCCGATTCAAAATCCCTGACTTCTTTAAGGAACAGGTAGGAAGGGACAGAGCTCAGAGACCTGGATGATGTTGCAGAGCAGGGGCAGAACACAGCTGCACCATGCATGTGCAATTATATATGGTTTAAGACGCGGTTTATGGATAGCAAAGATGATAAGAACAACAGAATCCTCCGTATGCTAATCATTGTTCCCACTGAAGGCCCCAGAGGCTCAGGGGAGGGGCAACCCGCCGACGCGGAGCCGTTTCTCTTACCTTCTAATGCAGTCTGTCTTGGTGTCTGTGGTGCAGCGGGTTCTTCAGCCTCACCCCCGTGCTCTAGGACTCTCTCAGCGATGTCCTGTTCACGGATAGTTGGCTCTTACTGAGACAGGACGCCAACTCAGGAACGACCTCGTCGCCATCTTGATGACGTCACTCTCTGGCTCTCCCAGCTGCAGGTGATACACTGAGCGCCTTCGTTTGTTTGAAATGCTGTCTTTATTGGCATTTAAGACACCACACCACCTGGTCATTTTTATTTGTAACCATTCTATCCAATGGACTGTGGCTGCCCAGTGCTTGTGCAAGTTTACCCAGCTGCTTTCCTTTCAGCCCCTACAAAATAAGCCCTATCCAATGACAAAGTTTTTAAATTTCTTGGTAAATGAGATTCCCTTTATTGATGGAATTTGGGTATTTCTACCTTCTACTAATGCCAGAACTGAATTATGAAAACAATAATTAGACAGAATTTACAAGACTGTGTCTTTACAAGGAGACCGTTAACATTATAGCTCATCATTTTTTTAAGAAGGAAGATTCAGATTGGTTTTAACTTTGTTGGAACTCATTCACTCCTCTGCTAGTTACGCGTCCTGGTCAGAGAGCGGTGAAGTGGAGAGTCTAGGAGGTGCCTGTTGCCAACATTCAGAGTACTGTCAACCTCTTTTTCATATCAGCTCTTCTGCGTATGGAGGAACAATTCATACTCTTGCTAAAGCTAGAAAAGTGAAGCATCTAGAGATATTGCTTTCCAATAAAGTAATAATGCTCCATTAGCTGTTTTGCTGTTACACGTTTTACCGCAGACGACTCTTCTTTAAGCTGCCTTCCCGTATGTGGCCCTGTGATAAATTTTATCAGTGGTCAGCGGGACGGGACTGCAGGCTGGGCAGGAGCACAGTGGCTTTTTATCTAGCTTAGTTCCCTCTGCCATGCCCCCCCACCCAAAGCGGCATTTTCTGGGTATAATTTATGTTGTGGCATTTCTGTCAGTAGATGTGGTGTCAGCAATTTGTGTTCCTAATGGAAGTTTACATGGAAATGAGATACTTAGCCACAGAATAAAATTAAAGATGGGATAAAACTAATAAAAATTGTAATGCAAAGGTGTTTGTGCCTGCTCATATCTTTAAAAAAAAATTTTTAATGAGGATTGTCTTTAGCCAGGAAAGCTTGTTTTCCATGGCTAAAATTCTGATATAAGTAATATGAATAGAGTTAAAGCTAAAACTGTGTCAGCACTTATATTAAAAGCTTCTACATTGCACAGGCCTTATACCACTGGGATAATATTTTACATTAAAATGATATTTAAAGTTTTAGAACCCAGAATGTTTAATAAAATTCTGTGGTGTTTGTACCTTGGGAAAAAATATGTACATATGATGTATATTTTTGTAAAGTTAAAAAACTCAGCTCAGTGCAAATTTTATTGGAGAAATGATTTTCCTGAATAAATAGTCCCACTGCAGGATAATGAGAGTATTTAGAAACAGCTGCATATTGCATTAGAAATGAAATAGAAGCATTGTTTAGACTTCTTAGCAAAAGGCCCCCGAGATAGCCTAAGCTCTGGAGTTATTTAGACTCTCAACTTCTCCATCCTAAAAAGGGGTTTTACACAAATGGGATCCTTATTCATTCTGAGGGACAGCAGACAGTGGAGGCACAGTTAGTGTTCTTCCATGCATCTACAACCTCTCTGTTCCCATCTCATTCTTTTCCTCATAGAGAACACATTCCCAAGAAGCCAAGCAGCACATAGACATCGTAATCCTCTAGACGTAGTTTCACTACATTATCATAGGAAGCTTCCTGCCATTGAATTAGCAAAAGACTTTATCACTTACATTCCCATGTGTTTCTGAAGTATTTTTTAAAATATCTTAATGGCATTTTCTGCCTTAACTAGAATTTTCTAGTTGATCCATTCATCGAATGGACTGTATCTTTGAATATTTTCTAATATTCTGAGCTGAATGTGAATGATGATTAGATTATGCACAAAGATGTTCAGAAAGGAGATTTACTTTCGTGAATGATGCCTGTATCTCTGAAACAATTTTCCTCAAGTCAAACTGGTGAGAAAGACTTGAACTCCATCAGTTGAAAAACTTCACCCTTTTCAAATGATTTAAGGACCTGTCCTTAGCAATTTTGATTAAAGGTGAATGTTCTGACACTCGGTCCCTATATCAGAGGTGTATCTACCAGTGTCCTGCTAGGATTCTGAATAGACAGCAGAGCAGCAGACACAGCTTACACATACCAAAATGCCCATATATGTATTCAGCTTTGTAAATATGCCTTTAAAAATACCTCACCATATTTAGCCACTCCTAAATATGTATTTACACAAGTCTACACACTGTAAGTGTTTACCTGGGAGACAGGAACGGTCTCTCTGGTAAATAATATGAGTTTTATAGCCTTTCATGAAGGAATTTTTTGTTTGCTATGTAAAAAAAATCATCTCCTCTCAGTTATAATTTAATAAAATTTTCCTTTCCCTGTAAATTTACTGCAAAGCAATTGAGGTAAAGCCTTGAGATGTTAAAAAAAAAAAAAGACAACACTGGTGTTAGCTTTGGGTACAGAGTGGCTTTGATTCATTTTGCTAAAGACTACAGAGAGTAGAAAACATGGATATGATTTCTGAAAACCAGACAAATAAAAATAACCTGTCAGATATATTTTAGAGCTAAGGCTATCGAGTAATTACCTATTTTTTTCAGGTTAAAGAAAAAAAAAAAAAAACAGAACCTCTAGGAAGATCCAAATGATTTAAACTACTTTGCCCTGAATTTTCTAGATCACTGCTTAAATTTACACTTTATATTACATGAGTGGATGTAGGTTAAACATTTTTCAACTCATAAGCAAAACTGTGTTAAATCTAAGATATGATCAAATTCTTATAGAAAAGCAGCATTGCCCAGTACACCAGTTCAAGGACAGGAAATTTTCAGTGCATACTCTAACTTGCAAATACATGGCCTTAAGCAATTGAGTTGATCTGACTTATGATTCTGAATTTGTAAATTAGGTTGTGATCTACCCTAGACCTAATGAATGATGGATCTGTTCTCAGATATTAAGTACTGAATATTAATAGCAAAAATATATCTTTTTAAAAAGACACATTTTTCTTTTCTTTTTTTTTAATTGAAATACAAAGTGAAATAACACATGATGCTTGGAATTAAAGGGATGTCTCGTTACTTGGTAGGTTCTCACAATTTATTCACTATCCTTCTCCCCACATTTGCTCTCCCCTTATTAAGGCTTTTGAAATCAACTAACATTGAGCAACTGACGTTACCTCTTGTGAGCCATTTTAGGGTCCCAGAAATGGATATGGCTTAATTTGGAGTCCTTTACAGAATTTTTTTTTTTTTTTTTTTTTTTTTTTTTGTGGTACGCGGGCCTCTCACCGCTGGGGCCTCTCCCATTGCGGAGCACAGGCTCCGGACGCGCAGGCCCAGCGGCCATGGCTCACGGGCCCAGCCGCTCCGCGGCATGTGGGATCTTCCCGGCCCGGGGCACAAACCCGCGTCCCCCGCACCAGCAGGCAGACTCCCAACCACGGCGCCACCAGGGAAGCCCCTTTACAGATTTTTAAAGGGAGGATCTCTCAGAAGAGATCACTCTCCTCATCAGCTCACTTCCTTCTAGAAAATAAATGTGCAGGATTTCCAGCAGTTTGTCTCTGGAACCACTGAAGATTTTCCTGGCATCAGTGGACTTAGAGACCTACAAGAGAAGAACAAAAGGAGAGAAGCCCCTTATATGAATTCTAAAGACATTTAATAAATTACAGCCTTGCATTTAAAGGAGACTCCTCTTTGTTCTACATGTTTCAAAATTTTTCTCTTTCGGGATCTTTCTGTGTATGGGTACCTGTGCACAGAATGTATGAGTTTGACTTATGTTGAGAAGGTGGGAAATGTGGGCATTTGGGGCAAGTCCAGATATGGAAACATTGCAGGCTTTTTTCAGGATAGAAACATACGAATTTTTTAATGGGCCCAATTATTTTACCCCCACATAAAATGCCTGTTGAAATTTGTCAGTGCAAAATAGGTGCTTACATGCCTTCCTATCTCATCTCTAAATGCAGCTTGGAAGAGATCAAGTTTATATATATAATATACATATTTTTAAAATAGGTGTGAAAACATTTACCTCTTAAATTCAGATGTTTTAAGGTACTTTTACTTTTAAGCCTTTTTCTTCCATTTATTCTCAAAATGTTGAAAGATGCATCCTGTTATTAAAGATTAAAACGATCTTTTAAAAATAAAATTATGATTTGTTTTACCTTTGAAATGTACTAGAAATTTAAATACAATGATATGCTTGATGAACATGGAACGAGGGGTTTTACAACTAGGTCACGAATTCAGATGTGATCCAGAGAGTACTGAATACCCTACAGCTGTCTATTATGAGTATCTAAAATGAATGCAACAAATAAATATCTGATTATATTTCCATACAAATTTTATACCTACTCTGCTAATTGAAGTGGAGCGTAACGTACTATTTGTGTATTCAGTTTACACTTTTGAAAATTATTCTATATCATCTTACATTTTCACAAAAGGAATAATAAATCCACTGTCATGTGAATAATGCCCACACATATGTTCCAAAGGACACAATATATTCCCCACCTTCTGAGTATGAACCAGGAAGATGTAATTCTTTCAGCTCCATTGTAGATTCTTACACACCTAGGGACATGGCAGGTGAAAAGGATCACTCCTGTGTACAGCAAATCCATCCTGGCCCTGGTGAACGATGTTCCAGGGTACTGCAAGAGCTAACAGATGAGCAAAATCACTGACCCTCTCATTAGAATCTGAGTCTGTTAGAAGAAGCACTGCCTTCTGTCTCTTAATATCTCACAGACATTTGGGAAATACGATTTCTATTCATTTACTTCTGACCAGTCACTCTACACCTTATCCCCGCTAAGACTCAGGCACAAGTGTGGAGTGCCAGAGGAAGGACAAACACCTGCTATGCTAAAAATTGCCCCATCTCCTTGCCTGTTTTCCTGGAAACAAAGATGTGCACTTTGACTCTCTTCCCTGAGGGTTCTTTCCTGAAACTGTGACAAGATTTCAGAATTCTCAAGTTTTGCTGGAAACTGAGACCAGCATTTGTTGAGGTGAAGGGAGAGTGTGAAGGGGGCTCAGCTAGAATTAAATCACAAGCCTTCACGTGGCTGCCAAATGTAATCTTAGACATACAGTCTTTAAAATTTCTAGGTGGCAGTCCCACTCTAGTCTGTACTGTTGAATCAGTCCTGGATGTATTGTGCTTAGATCTTAATGCTACCTTGTAAGACTGCACAGCATTCAGAGAAGAGAATATAGCTTCATAGGGGAAATACAACCATATCTTATAGAGCTCAGCTAAAAACACTAGGACTGCTTAGAAAAAAACAGAGGGAATTTGAAATCCCCTTCAAATATCTCTGCTATGCAGAAGGTGCATTAGGCTTATTCTGTATGGAAGCATCATAGGATAGAGTCTGGCTGAATATATAGAAGTCTCTATGAGTTGCCCTGTCCCAAAAAGGAAGACTCACTGCCTCAACAGAATTTAGGCAGCATCCAGGCACAGGCTAGATGGCCCCTTGGAAATTTGGGTGCTGACCTTTAAGCCTCTTTCCAGTACTGAAGTTGTATGAATCAACAAAACCAAACTACTTGTGGGAGGTCCAAAGGTGCTCATGGGGCAGTTTCAGGATAATGTGAGAGTCAGGCGATATGGTCAGGCCATTCAAGATGGCTGTCCTCTTGCTCTTTGTCATCCCCTAGTCGACCAGCACCTGCTTCACCTACAACCTGCCCCACCTAGTGCTTGTTCTAATGCTTAGGCCAGAACGCTTCCACCTGCTAGTTTATTAAAGGGCAACATCTGCCCTCGTGATGGTCATTAATCTGATGGGCTGTGCCCCAGCTGCTGGTTTCCTGGTAACTGATGAGCCAAACTGATGTCAATTCCCACTATAAATGGTAGTCTCCTTTCTTGAGTGGCGAAGGTTATTGTCATGTTCTGCCTGCTGTCTGCCATACACGGTGGGGTGTTGCTCCAGGACCCATTGTTTCAGATGTGTAAGATACCCTGTCCAGTAAACCACTGACGTCTCTGTCACTGTCTCCGGGCTCTTTCTTTGCTCTCAAGGCTGGGCAAGCACAGGGCTTGGAGGTCTGTGGGGTACAGCCCAACACATACCAACTAGGCATATCCTTGTTTTGGTCTTTTCTAAGCCCAGGATTTCTTTCAAGGAGGATGAATTCCCTGCAGTGAATGTGACTGTACAAAGAACATGGGTTCTACAATCAGAGATTCCCTGATTGAGAATCTTGACTCTTCCTTTATACTAGTTGTGTACATTGGAGGAAGGCAATGAACCTAAGAATCTCAGTCATAAAACTGAGGATTATTATTCCCATCTCAAAGGGTAGTTGTGAGAATAGAAACTCATCTGTATACTGCCTGGTGTATGTAGTAGCTGTTCATTGCTGCAGGTGCATAATTATATGGGACATAAATATTGTGGCCTAAAAATCCCACTTCTAGACATCACGGGGGAGGATGCTCATATGGCAATAGGTTCTGAAGGCAGTGAGCTAGGGTGATGTGTGTCAATTACCTACTTCTTAAAAGGCTCCTTTTTCCATCAGGAATACATACATTTATGTTAATATGGAAAAGAAAAAAAAAGATCCTACTGTGGAGATTGTGCTATAAACACCTAAAATGTGGTAAATGAAATAATAATCACAGTGATGAACTTTATCAAAATTTACATGAAATGAATAATGCAAAGGCAGAGGAAATTATTCTCTACTAGCGGCAGAAATCCTCTACACAGCTCCCTCTTAATTTCAAGATTCTTCTAGTGAAGCAGAGTCTGTCTGATTATTAGTACTCTATCTTTTTAAAATCAAATCACCTAAGGACGGAAGCACTGGTCACAAGGACAGTGAGAACTGTCTGATTTCTTTGCTGAAGAAATAAATTCCCAAACTAAAAGTTTTGATTTTCCAACCAGGAGGGCAATTATTTTCACATATAAATAATTGGTGAGTTTGATCCAATTAAACTGCTGAGTTTATTAACTAGCTATTCTGTAAAATGTAACCCTCAGCTATAATTATTATGTATAATTATCTCTGTATTTAATCTACTTTCAGGTATTAAGCCTATATTTAACATGGCTAGCCCTTTGAAATTGGAATCAAAGACCTTTGATCTGGTCAGTCTTCACCACATGTATGGGGTATTTCTGTCATGAATTTGCACTTTTACCATCCCTTGAAGGACACTAACGTAGCACTGGGTTCTTTTCAGTTTTGACAGGAACATGCAATTCACACTGAATTAGTAGCATTAATTAAAATTCCTACTAAAATGATTCTGTATGCCCATGAAAGGATGAGTAGATTTGATGGAACATTCACTCCTAACTTAAATTGGTAACCTTTAATACACAGGTAAGTTAAGCAGTCTTTTCGCTGATTGGGTTCCTTCAGGCAATCTGGCTACACTACATGACTTAATGCCGCATCCAAAGATGCCTGACTTTGAACTTGTGAATATAAAATGGGCAGTCGGGAGCGTGTGTTCCAGGAACACAGTTCTCTTGCTCTAGCACAAGCATACTTGCACACAGGAGAGGGTGCAAGTTATCTGACGGTGAAGGCTCCAGGGACAGCCCCTGGCTTCCTGCCCTACCTTCATGTGGCAGTAATTTCCCTACACAAGAGGCAGAGGGCCTCTCCTTGACACACGGTGTCTGCCTTGCCTCCCGCACACAAACCCACAAGAAAGTCTGAGCCAGCAAGTATTAAGAAAGAAGTCCTGAGCTGACCACTCCAACTCTGGAGCATGAGTAGTAGCCACTGCCATGCTCATGGCAAGAGTTTCACTGCATCCAGTTGGAAGTGGGCATAATAAAATTCCTTTATCAAGAGTCCCGGTGGAGTGTTGGCAATTGAGCGCATATTCTCCCCTTGGTAGGAACAACTATGGAGCAGCATGAAATCTATGCTTTGGCAGCAAGGGAGCTTGGTGCTAACATTTTTCTAAACAGAAACAAGACGGATGATTTGGCCTGATAGTTACAAATTATATGATACATTAAATCACCTCTAAAAATAAAAACAAAAGGTTTGAAGAAAGGTGTGAATCTTATGAAAGGAGAAAGACGCTTAGACAAGCTTTTTGCCTGTTAAAAGTAATTTTAAAGCGTGTTGAGACGCATGAGTAGAGGAGACTAAAATATAGAATTGTGAACACCTAAGGTGTTCTAGTGTGTTTAGAATTCAAGGACTGAGGGGTCTGGACAAACTCCCACAACAATCCAGAGAGCATTTATCTGTAATCAATCAAAAATTTCTCTTATCCAGTAACTTATTACAGAGTTCAGTAAATATCAGGCACAGACCATAGGCACTAAACAAACACAAATATAAAAAGAGACCGCCCCCACAAAAATCTATTCACAGATATAAGGTATAAACCCTCTGGATAGCAACAGATAAGCACTAAAAACTAGAGAAAATTAGAAAAACTATAGGCATTAAAAAGAAAAATAAATATTCTAGAGAAACATTCAAAAATCTTTTTCAAATTTCTCAGTGTGATGCTGGGTCTTCACTTTCTTGCTGTTCTTCACCTTGTCAGATGGCTTCATTGGTCAGAGACACTGCCTCAGTTTCCTACAAGGTCAGGATCATTGTTACTTCTCTTCTTCCTAACTATTGACCCAAAGAAGACAGCCTAGAATAACACAATCACAATGCTTCCTCCCTAAGGAATGTTTTGGGATTTCTTTCCTCAGAATATTGTGCTTTCTCAAAGAACCCAAACGAGTACAGAGGACAGCTTTGCTTGTGGCCACCACTAACCTCAGTGAGCAGATCCAGAGAAAAGAAAGAAAAACAGGGCAAAGCTTCCTTTCTCTGAGTTCCCGAGACTTGGTGATAAAGCCACTTCATTACTTGTCGTCTAATTCAATTTCAAGCTGTATTTGATTTGAAAAACACAACGCTTATTAGATCAAAAACCTGGAGATGATTCATAAAATACAGGACAAAGATATAGAGTATGTATGAGCACAGTGCAGAGTGACAAAAATAGAGCATAAAACATGTATATCTTTTCCCTAATATGCTCAAGATTTTAAAAGTAAAATGAAGAACCTGTCCATGAGGCTGAAATTGAACCACTCAAACCAGGCTCAGTGTTTATAAATGAGGAAGAGCCAAACCAATAATAATATTGTGGCATTGATTCTTTATGGTCTCAGTCACACCCACCTCATCACTTAATATATTCCTTCTCCTAAAATGTGTTCAATCCTTTTTGACGGCTTGGCTCAGAGCGTAGATAGTGGAGCCAAACCATATCCCTTTGGTTGGTCTTAAGCTTGGCTGGACTTTCAATGACTTCCACACATTAAGAGCCCACTCTCACAAAAGGCTTAATATAATAATGAAGCCACCTACCTAACAAGTAATAAGAATCAGCATTTCCCGATTAGTCCTGTGAGCCAGGCACTGTGCATGGAGCCTTACCACAGTGTGTCGCTTAACCCTCACAAGATGCTGAGGTAGGTAGCATTAGCCCCATTTAACAGATAAGGGACTTGAGGCCGGGAGGTTAAGACTTTGCCAAGGTCACAGAGTTCGCAAATGGTGGGACCTTGATTCCATCCATTACATTCAAATTGCTGCAGGTTCGCAGGCTGTTGTTCCGCTATACTTTGAGGCAAATTTCCTGACAAATTAGTATTGCCATTTCTGGAAATTTGGAGAGCTTCACATTGCTGCATCATGTGAAGACTGGCCAGCATTTCCTGGGGAGTCTGGGAAATAAACCGCTCACCTGCAGTTAGTACAGAGGTCTAATGTTCACAAGCATGCAATCAATTACTAACACCCCGCCCTCTGCCACCAGCACCTCCATCAGCAGTAAGAAAAAATTAGGACTGCTGCACACCCACACTGCGGATTATTTTTTGCGATTGGTGATTTTTTAATTTCTTTTTTAATGTAGTCAATGGAGTATGAGGTCTCCTGTAGGCAAATCCTGGGGGAGGGGTTACACACTGTGTGAGTTACCTCAGGCCAAACCCAAAATAGCCCTGGTTCTCCCATCCCTGAACTTCAAAGCCAGCCCCTTCTCCTTGCTGCCGCCACTGCCGCTGCCGCTGCAGTGACTCTGCAGTGGTCACAGGCCGCGCAGCCTGGGTGGTCCCCCCAACCCAAGCATTCCCCAAGCCGAACTGCGGAGAAACCACATGCGTCGTTCTGGGGTGGGGAAGGCAGGGGAGAAAAAGACAGAGCTGATAAATACACTCTGCCTTCCCCCCAACTCCCCCCTGGGGAAGGTCAACTATATACAAGGCGACTGTGCTCACACAAGGCAAAGCTTTTCCACAGTACAGCACTGTCCAGCACTCCCGGGATGTTGCTTCCTGACTACCGTGCGGCGACTCGGGAGGCCACGTGGCACTCATTGGTGGGAAGATCATAAAACTGGAAGCAAAGAGGCCCAAGTTCTGACTCCAGCTATCATTCACAAGCCCAGATTCCCAGCGTTCTGTGCCCACATCTGATATGCCTCCGGGTATTGGGCACAGGGGCTTATTAGTTTATTTCCTGACTGTGGGAAAAATACAAAATATTTCTCCCAAATTTCCTCAGCCCCTGACTCTATTAGAAAGCACTGATTTGCAGCAAGCAAGTTTCAGTCCTCAAGGGAATTCAGCTAGAAATCAGCTCTCGCATCTTTCAGAGAGCAGACAGGAGGTTTCAGGGAGGACCTAAGCTCACCTCAGGCATATCTCTTCTCTGGAGAGAGAACAGAAGGTTTTTACACTTGGGATGACTTTTCAGGGGAATCAGGAACTGAGCAGTGACATTATCCCTGCTGTGCATTGGAGAATCCTCTTTCTCCGGCCTGTTATGGGGCTTTAATCTGAGGGACATCATCTAGAAAAGCCTGGGAGAAACAGAGAACCACGAGCCTATGCAGCTCTGGGGGGAGTTTCTTTTCTTTATGAAACTCACAAAGGAATCAGTCCTAGGATCTGAAAGAATACTAAGGTTTTTTAAACAACAACAACAAAAAATGGCCTCTGGATGTCCCAAGACCACAGGCTACAGAGTGGGGAGGAAGAACTGGCTTTTCTTTGAAACCAGAAAATTCATTTGGCACCTTTGTCCAACAGACACAAGGAAAGGATCCCGTGATCATAAGTCGTTTTATCTAATTTTTTCCCTCCTGGTTTCCTTTGTCGTGAGTTCCAAGCTGCTTTACACCTTTCCATCCTTTACAACTATTGAATCTCTTCTACAGATCTGTAAAAATAAACAGGCCATTTCCAGATTACCAGCCAGCGACACCACATCCTGTGGTGGAGCTGATGATAAGAGTGAGGCAGGTAGTCCCCCAGACACATCTGGGAAGCATCCTCTTCTCTGAACAGAAGCACACAGCATTCAATTCTAGCCAAAGCTTGTTTGGCCTGTGGTTTGCTGAGTTGAAATGGTTATGCTATTTTTTTTTTTTCTCTGAATCTAAAGATTATGTTTTTCCTCTGACAGTTTTCCTTTTCTAAAATTTTGATATATAAAAAAATAATCCCCTGGGGGAAACTCTATTGGCTTTAGCCATGAATCCCAGGTGCTTTCTAATTAGCTTTAAAACTTATTTTAGAAAAACTTCAAGTCGAAGACAGCTAAAGCAACCAGCAGCCACAGTTTGGGCTAATTAACTCTTCTGGTAACATCCAGTGACTAGAAACTGTGGTTTCAAATATTCTGTGATGATGTAGCCACTCAGGATCTTATGTGCTCTTTTAACTTCTTTTCAATTAATCAGCTTTATAATGATTAACAACCCAAAATTATTTTTAGCTCTAGTTCTTATTTATTCTTCCATTTATGTATTCTTCACTTTCTCCCATTTAAATCCTCCAATCTCTGCTTAAAACACAGGAATTTCATGAAACCAGCATCGCTCCCTCTGCTCCACAAACATGTGCAAACATACACAGAGGGGGTACATGTAGGGAATAATCTTTCTTTCACATCCTGAATTTAGCATCCTCAGAAGCAAGGGCAGACAGAAGATAGGCAAAGAAAGGGAAGAGAATTGTCAGAACTCGCACTTTGCTCCCTAGAATCTTAAGCCTTCCATCTCTAAAGGTTCTGTGATGTGTGCTCCCAACTGCCCTTTTGAAGGCCAGCTGTTAGCTTCTGTGCAGATATAAGGTGGAGGAATCAGCCTCAAGGAAACCCAGATTTACATTTCATAGGACCAGTATGGGGAATTTTTAAAGAGACATGTTTACCACTCTTTTCTAAAATCCTGCAGGCCAATGCTGATTATAAGACCTACATGAAACAAAATATCATTTTTCTGATACATTGATCACCAGTCAGCAGGTTAAATTGAGATTTCCTGGTAACGCAAGAAAACAGCTCTAAAAGTTGAACTAAAATGAATAAATATGACTACAACAATAGAAACACCAAATGAACATTTTAGTCCTTATTTTCTGCCAGACACTGAGCTAGGGATTTCTGCATGTGTTATCTCAGCTGAGCATTATAAACACGCTCTGTCCTCTCATTCTGTTCTCCAATTATCCCCCCAGGCCGGCCTGCCATATGCCCACCTCCTGCACGGAGATGTGGAATAAGGCAAGACCTTTATACACAAGCACACCAGACCAGTCCAAATCCACCCTGAGAACTTCCACAGCCCTAATCTCAATGCATGACTTCCTAGTGGGAGGAAAAGAGCTCCATATTTGTCAAAAAGAAAAGTCTCGGTGTTTGTCTGCCTTTTCCAGGTGCACTTCCTTCAAGTTTCTGGGAGTATTTTATCTACACAAGGAGGAACACTCTAGTGTCTGGATCAATATCTGTAAAAGCTTTTAAGCTATAAAAACCATGATCTTCAGCACTCAATATATTCCGACAAGACCACCCTCTATGTCAAGTGAAGTGGGTAAATTCTTAGGTAGGGATTTTTAGACTCACTCCTTGCCTACTAGCTCTTTCAGTGGAAAAGTCCGTAATCATTAAGCTAAATACAAGGGGAGAGGCATTCCCAATTATATAGTTTTAATTCCCTATAAGTCCAACCAGCACAAACTTCATCACTACTTTGTAGTGTTGCTAACTAATGAGCTGAATTTTGGCAGCCCATTAATCTTAATTTTGTAAACATTAATTTTTTTTCCCTGGGTTTTGAATGGAGCTAAAATTAGCATTTTTGTTGTTGTTTTGGGTTTTTTTTTAGTATAACCTCCATTTCAACTTCCTGCTACTGGATATTTTATTACAACAAACAGCTCTATCCTTGACCAGGGTCTAGAAAGAACTCAGAAGAGTTCTGGGAATAATGGTCCCACCTCTCATCTTGTTTCACACACTTCCCCTGTCCCTTCTGGGACACGGAGCCGCCATTGACTTCTAAGGAAATTCACTTGAGGCTCAATTAAAACTACGGAGCACAGAGAAGAAGAGGCATGTCCTCACCTTTTCCTCCCCAGTAAGATCTGTTTCCAGGACCAATCCTATATAGGAGGACTTTTGAGGGCTTATGGTATGAGACAAAACTTGGAAGTTCAACCCAGCTCTCACTCATTTGACAACTGCTGGTTCATCTCAAGTTTCTCTCATAAGTGCAAATGCCTAAAAATTAAAACTGAAAGGCTCTCTCCCACAAAAAAGTACTCATGGCTTCCAATTTTCCCCCAACTCTCTCTGGCTTCTTAGTCATTGCCATTTAGCAAACACAGTTTAGGGAATAGCAGTTTTATTAGTGTAAGAGACACGGGGTATAAACTACACTCTGTTTAGGTAAGCTACCTGAGGTCACTTCACATCACCCATTTTCTCATTGTGGGCTCTCTTTAGCATGTTCTCACTCCAAACAGGCTATACACTCTATCTTTCTTCCCTTTTTTCTCTCTGATAGCATATTCTAGAAGTCTTTGAGCCCCTTCCCCTTATTTTCCTCAGGTCTACCACACTGGAGCCTCCAAGACTCTCTCTTCCTTTCTGTACTGGACCCCTTCAGTCTGTTGCCATTACTTCATATTTCTGCTGATAAAATACCGATCCAATCACTGAGCATCATCTGCTCACTTATGACAAACAATCACATTTCTTCTTCTGAAGCATCCTGACATTTATCACTTTCCTTCAATTTCATGTTACTTACTTAAAGTCTAAAAGCAGTCACCAAATCAGTCTTGCAGGGGGTGGGGTGGGGGAGGCAGCGGAAAGCATTTCCATGCAGAAGGCTATACTTGTGGTGATGAGGAATAAAGGCCCCAAAGTCAGCAGCAGACAGCCAGGTAGAAATCTCAGTTCCGCTGTGTACCACCTGGGTGTCCTTGGGCACATTGTCTAAGCTCTCTGTGCCTCCTTTTTTCCCACCTGCAAACTGAAGGTAGGATTGTCTCTACTTCACAGGGTAGTTGTAGAGATGAAACGAGATCCTGTGCCGGGTGGAAAATAAATTCTTAATAAATGTTAACGACAAAACAAAAACATACAACATTGTTTCAACTGAAGGTTACATCAGTCCCCAACTGCAGTTTGAGAATAATTATCCTACTGTACCACCCTATTTGGAGGAACATTTTATTCTGTAGTATGAGGAACATGGAAAGGTATGCATATATGTATGTATGTGTATATTAAACACATATATATGTATATTTGTACATGTATTCTTTAAACTTCTCTTTTACTGACCTGCCTCATGTAATAGATGCCTACTTTTCATGACATGCTGTCAATCAGCACTGTGAAAGCTAGGAAGAGGTAGGAAACAGAGAGAGAATTAAAGCTGAACCTTGAAACATGGGCCTATTGGGACCAAATAAAAGAAGTAAGGTGAACATAACTAGCAGGGAAGTTTCAGAAACAGTGGCTCCAGAGTCTGGACAGACTAGAGCACATTCAGCAGACAGTTAGGTTCTGAATTCTGCCAGAGCAGAGCAGGAATATTTCATACCTACACCTAACGGAAGACAGAGCGGGATCAGCTTACGTTGGGTTCACAGGGTGTGGGCTTTCACTTTGAATTTGCTGTTTTGGTCCCTGTGTAACAACAAAGTTTCATCTGGAGAACTGTCTCCTAGCAATTGACAATGGTTCATTAGGACTCTGTGTTGAGGATTCTGAGGCCACTGGCTCTTAGGGAAACAAAGCATGGCTGATTATTAATGTCTGCCATGAGGAAGGAGAAAGAGGTAGCCTACATGCTTTATGTCTGCCATCCAGGCAATGTAAACAATCGAGGTCAAGGAGGGCGATTTTAGCCAAAGAGTGACATGATAAAAGAGATGTTTTAAAGAGATTAATTTGGCAACAGATCATAGGACAGGCTGCTGAGAGAAGAGAAGAGGCAAGAAAACCACTTTGGAAACTTCTCCCGAAACCAGGACAGCAACCATGAAAACATAAAAGAAGGAATACATTTAAGAGACTGTAAGAACAAATCGATATACTTAGCCTGACTTCTAAAGAGCCTTTAAACTGAGGGAGGGCATTTTTTAATAGACTTTATTTTTTAGAGCAGTTTTGGGTTCACAGTAATATGGAGCAGAAGGTACAGAGATTTCCCACACCTCTTGACCCCAACACATGCATAAGCCTCCCCATTATCAACATTCCCCTACCACAGTGGCACATTTGTTACAATTGATGAACCTACACTGACACATCACAGTCACCCAAAGTCCACAGTACACATTAGGGTTCACTCTTGGAGCTACACATTCTATGCGTTTGCACAAATGTTTAATGACATGTATCCACCATTACAGTATCATACAGTGTAGTTTCACTGTCCTAAAAATCTTCTGTGCTCTGCCTATTCCCTCCCCACTAGCCCCTGGCAACCATTGATCTTTTCACTGTCTCCACAGTTTCACCTTTTCCAGAATGTCACATAGTTTGAGTCATACAGTACATAGATTTTCAGGTCGGCTTCTTTCACTTAGTAATACGCACTTAATTTTTCTCCATTAGAATGAGCTTGATAGCTCATTTCTTTTTTAGTGCTGAATAATATCTGTTGTCTGGATGTACAAAAATTTATTTATCCATTTACTAAAGGACACCTTGGTTGCTTCCAAGTTTTGGCAGTTAAGGAATAAAGCTGCTATAAACATCCATGTGCAGTTTTTTGTGTGGACATAAGTTTATAGCTCTTTGGGGTAAATTATGAAGGAGCTCAATTGCTGGATTATATGGTAAGAGTATGTTTAGTTATGCAAGAAACTGACAACTTATCTTCCAAAGTGACTACCATTTTGCATTCCAACCAGTAATGAATGCAAGTTCCTATTGTTTCCCATCCTCTCCAGCATTTGTGGTCAGTATTCTGGATTTTAGCCATTCTAATAGGCATGTAGTGGTTTCTCGTTGATGTTTTAATTTGCATTTCCCTGATGACATATGATGTGGAGCAGAGTTAAGGCGTTTTGATTCTTGAGAAGGGTATCATTTTGTCTAGTTCTTCCAATAGCAAAGATTTGTTTATTTCATTCATCCATTACCAAGCACTGTCACCTAGCAGACAGCAAAGTAAGAGGGTATTTGAAATACAGTACAGGTGAATTCTGACAAATAATAGCTAAGGAAAAATTTGGATGAGGTGTATTTCTAACATCAGTGAGTATTTTGGTAAATATGGTAAAAGCTTTTTCCTGGTGGAGCAGAGGCCACCTAGAGGGAGTCAATGACCTGGGGCAGAGGTGTTGGAAGATACTAAACATAATCTTGCCTTCTTCATAATTTTGACCAGCAGCTCTGGCCCTGCCTTAGTCACCCACTTTTGTCTCTCCATCTTGTGTGCACTTGTACAAGGTACATCATGGCAGTTATGCCAGAAGTAAAGCCAGATCTCATTTTAAGGACAAGTCTCTAAAAGCCTCCTGGAGGATAGGGCAGAGGGAAAGAAGGAATACTGTTTATAATCACTGACACTGAGAAATGTATTTATTTGTTATTTTACTGAGGGACCACTCTATATGAAGCTCTAAATTAAAAACAATTTCAAAAGTATAGGAATGACATAGAGCCTCCAAAACCATATACCCTTCCTAGAAGAAAAAACACATGTTTATTAAAAATTAAGGAATACAGCAAGAGATGGCATAGACCCTATATAGAAAATATCCCTGCCTTGTACCAAGCCAGTAATAGTCTATATGCTGCCAGTCGGGTGAATAAAAGTATGACTTGGGGGATAGGAATAACCATTCACATAAGTGCTGAATCACAGAGATTTCCCCAAGCTTGGGCAAATGCTAGGCAAGAGGGAATAACAAATGAAGAGATGCTGTTTGGAGAAGAATGGGCCCTGACTGGGGCTCCCGCCTTCCTGCACAAATGTGTTGATTATGTGACTCCAACTAGGCTGAGGGAAAGATGGTTGGAACATTTCCTTAGACAATGGCCTGATTGAAAGGTCACTTCCTGCCACTTTCCATATCCCTGAGGGGAAATCCCATGCTGGCTCCAGTACACAGTGATGGCTATGTTGAAAGCCAGGCTTCTGAACAAATGCCTGCCTGCCAGAGTCACTGGCCTCTACTTTGGGGTTTAGAGATGAATTAAAGATAAGTATTCATGCTTAAATGTCCACTCAAACATAATGCAATCTGTACAATTTTCAATTCACAACCATTGCAAAGTAGCCGTGAGTGTTTTTCTATACTTCGTTGACCCTATGATTTTTCATACCATCTAAGAAACAGAAATTCCTCACTCCCAAATGAGCAACATTTTGAACTCACCCCTGATCCTAACATGATAAAAATCTGTGCCGTTGAAAAGAAACATAAAGTGTTTTGTTGTTTTGTTCTGTCTCTTCCCCTGAAAGCCATCCAAGGGCAGAATCCTGTTGCCTGTGTTCACAATGAATATGACATAGAAAGAACATGATATTTTAGACAGAGCTTTCAGAAAACTCTATATAAGGACAAAAAGAAACATTTGATGCTGAATTCTTTCCTAATTTAAGACATTTTGAGTCCAGTTTTTATTTATTTATTTTTTAAAGGAACAAGACAAATTCCAGGACAAATGCTCCTGGGATTTCTTGTGTGAGCTGAACGTAGTGATGAGCAGACATTGTCTAAGTCATTGCAGGAACCCTAGATAACCTAAATGTTCCCTCTGTGTGCCCAGCCAGCAACACCCTGCAAAAAAGATCTCACCCCTTCCCCAGCTGCATCCACACTCCCTGAATTCTGACATATTTCAGTACCCTAGCATTTCAAACATGTTGGGGTGTTATTTTGAAATTGCTCTCACATTATTTCGTGGGAACATTTAATAATTGAATGCAATGCTTATCAAAGCAGATGTTCTGCAACAGAATCACCTGGCGTTTTGTTTTTTTTTTTTAATAAATTTATTTATTTTGGGCTGCATTGTGTCTTCTTTGCCGCGCACAGGCTTTCTCTAGTTGCAGTGGCTGGGGGGGCTATTCTTTGTTGCAGTGTGCTGGCTTCTTATTGTGGTGGCTTCTCTTGTTGCGGAGCACGGGCTCTAGGCCCATGGGCTTCAGTAGTTGTGGCACTCAGGCTCAGTAGTTGTGGCTCGTGGGCTTAGTCGCTCTGCTGCATGTGGGATCTTCCCGGACCAGGGTCCAAACCTGTGTCCCCTGCATTGGCAGGCAGATTCTTAACCACTGCGCCACCAGCGAAGTCCACCTGGCATTTTTTAAAAATGCAGATTCTTGAGCCCCTGCCTGGAATGTGGAACATCTATGCGAGAGGCCTGGGTATCTGCAATGTTAGAGAAAATCCTGTGGTTTGGATCCACAGCGTAAAGAATCCTGGACTCTAACTATAGTCTTAGTTCCACTATTCACCATTCACTGTAGACTTTCAGCCAGTCATTTAATCTCTGGACTCAAGTGTTTTCAACTGTAACATAGGATTATTGTGAAATAGTATATGCAAAAGTACTCATACATATAAAAAATTATTCACACGTGTATTTGTGAATTCCCTAGTTAGATGATAAAATCTTTGAGACCCAGGAATCTCTTTATTGTACTTTCCTTATTGGTAATGTCATATTTATAGCTGGATTTCAGTAAATAGTTGTTTAATGTACTATACAGCACAAGACTCGGAAGCATTTGCACCCTGATACTTAGAGAAAGTTAATTAGCCAACGGGAGTCCACATCAATGTAGAATTTACCTTGGACCAGGGTCGTCCCTAGGATTTGAAGGTTAATCAACTATCAGAGTTGATTAATTAAACTGTTGTTTGCTGTCTAACAAAGCTTATTAAGGTGGACACGTAAGGCCTCCTTGCCTATTTATTCAATTTTCCAAGAGAAAGATAACTCACGTAGCCTGACAAGTCAGGCTGACTACCCAAAATGGATCAGAGTAAGAGTAAAGAGATTTTGTTTTAATTAAAAAAAAAAAAAAAAGAACTTTTATTGTGGACATTACTTTAATGCTTTCTCATGTCAATACATTTAGTACTATATCATATCCCTACTTTACAAATGAATAAATTAAATCACAGCCTGATTTGTCTGTCTCCACAAGAGGAAAAGACCCATCAACGGGTTGGGCTGATCACAGGGGCCTGACAGGGCATCCTGCACCCAGAGAGCCATGAATCTGCTGCCAACAGTCACTGAGTAACTGACTCCCTTGTGCTCTGCTCTATGGCTGACCAACTCCATTTTTGTTTTTTGATTGAGATATTTATTTATTTAAATATGGTAAAGTCTTCATTCAGGTTTAGGTCAGTTTTATAGCCTTGGAGTTATTTCGTCTTGTAAAGTCAGTGTTTCCACAAGTTCATATTATGTGGTAAAAAGAGGAGCACTTTTTTATATGAATAATTATATATTTATGATATGGTTATTAGAAAAAAACGTATAACCAGTATACCAATCCTAATTTCAAAAATAGTATTACAAAGATGAGGTTAAATAATTTTAAATGGTGAGTTGATATAAAGTTAATTTAATGAAAAACTTTAAATAATAGTTTAGGTATTGTGCAGATATCACCAACTTGTGAAAGGAGTAATAAGGGCAGTTTGGGGAAGACTGGTTTAAATTGACTTTGCATAGCTCTCTGTTTCATTTTGAGTTGAGTTTATAATTTAACTTTAAGAAAAAATATTCATTTCTCTATTCTCAGGTTCTTCAGCAGCTGCCTCAAAGTAGTCCCTCTTGAACCAACAACCTATCTGTACCTCACTTGAAATTATGCAGCTGATTATGTGATTCCAAATCACGCTAAATACAAAGATAGTAATAATAGCTTCATTTATTGACTATTAGCATGAATTATACACTGGTTTAGTCATTGTACATATAGTGTTGTTAATTATCAGAACTCCTGTGGGGAAGGTATCGTTATCCCCAATTTATAGGTGTGCAAACTGTGAAAGTGAATAATTACCTATAGCCCCCTAACATGCTAAATGTAGGAACCAAAAATGGAACTCAAATCTGTCATTCCCTTAAGTCTTTGTTCTTTCCCCAATACACATTGCCTCTCTGTACTAAATTTCCTAAACTATACGGCCAAATATTTTTAAACGTCTTACATAGTAAAGTTGCAGTGAGACTACCGAAGTTGTAGAAGAACTATAGGCTATATCTGTATGTGTCTTTAAGTGAACTGAATTGATTATATTTGTAAATGGGTTACTTCCAAAGTGCCTGCCATCTTATTATAGCTCCTTTTCAATCAAGCCAACATTCCCTTCTTCCCGTGGAGATCAAAACCTGGCAACCGTATTCGTATATGAGACCCTAGCTGGTCCTGGCCCGCTAGGAGTCAACACATTTCCTAAGTCAAAGTTGCTCTGATTGATTTTCTTTCCTGCAAATCTGGACCAAGGACTACTTTGCTAAACAGAGGACATGTAAATTGGGGAGCTGTGAACAGTAGAGGGTGTAGAGAAGCAGACAGGGAAGACTGAAGCAGAGGTGTACCTAGAACTGGAGAACAAGGCCTTGAGATGAGAGACAGAGAGAGAGACAGAGAGAGAGACTATATTACACAACAGAAAATTTAACACTTGGCCTCTAGCTAGAAAATTTTGAATGAAGAAGGGTATTTCAAGGAGTGTGTGTCCCTCATGAGCCCCTTCTGCCCTTGTGCTCTGTGAAGTATCCTTACAATACATTCTTATGTTTCAATTAAGCTAGTCTGACATGGATCTCTGTTATTATAACCAAAAGGGTGTTAAGTAATATAGTCGCAATGTTGGAAAGAAATTTCTCCTTAAAAACTTTCCTTGGAGTAACCTTGAACCATTCAGTTTCTTCTGATCATTTACTGGTAGTGATCATATTAGAGATGATTTCAGTTAGTTCTAGAAGCCAGTCCATTTAACCAAATTGTAATGTATACACTCAATATACAGATAACTGACTCAAGTTCTTTGATGGGGTTCATTAAATTGTCCAAATATTTTTGCATCATAAAGACATTCAAATGAGAAAATATCACATTCTTCCCAAAAGAGCAAAACCACACACACACACACACACACACACACACACACACAGAGGCTTCATTTATCAAACACTTATTCATCTCACTTAGCTTCCTTTAGTTGCACCTTCTACTCATCCTGTCTTAACCATTCTTACTGGAAACTCCAGAATAATTTTTGGCCCAGATGAAAGTAGAAGCAGATTTAGCAACCAAAGCATGTATATTTAAAAACTGCCCCTTACTTAGCATGTGTTAATATGATGGTGCATACCAGAGGAACAAAATAAAATCATCACAAGAAATGACTGCAAAACACAAGCACTCTGGATAATTCAAATGAAGCCTTTCAGCTGGCTCAAACAATTTGGTTTTGATTTCATACATCACCAAAGTGAGACATTAAAGAATACTCTATACAGGGCACTTTTTCTGTTGTTCATCCATGTTTTCCCCTGGGTTTAAGAAAGAAAAAAAAACAGTGGAAAATCATAGCATTTTTTCATTGAATTGATTTTTTAAAATGAGTTTGACAATTAAAATCAGATTTTTTTAAGCAAGAAAAAAATACATATAAGAAACTTATACTAAAAGTTTTAGCAGAATGTGGATTAAATTATTGGTTTTTAAACCATGCTTTAAAAATGGCATTGACTCTGGAATGGAAAAATCAGTAAATCCAAAGTAGAACAAGATTTCGACACCAGTAAAATTGAAAGCTAAATTAAAACTTTGTGTACATTATTTGCAAACGTAATAATCCTAGGAAGATTCTGACTGTAACATCTTGCTAGCTGAAACTGATCTTTTCCTAAGTGTTTGCTTCCACTGATTGTTTCTAGTTTATTAGAGAAATTCTTCAGGCTATAGCTATTGAAATCTGCAGTTGATCCTTCAAGTAGATTTTGGGTAGCAAATCACATGGGCCTGACTATCCAGTCTGTTGGCCTTGTTTCTTTTGGCCTAAAAGTTTTTCCTTTCAATATTTCCTGCCCCATGAGAGGAAAGGAAAATCTAGAGAGGTGGGAGGTACCATTGCTTTGTGAGCTGCCATAAAAGTTGGCAGGTGCTAAGAGACTGGAGTGCTAGGAGACCACTAAAGTTATAAATACATGCTTTAAAAAAATCTTGTGAGTAGTACATTAATATTATTGCATGTCATGCTGTAAATGAGTTTAATTCTACAAAGTGAACCCCTTGCTGAAAAAAATGAGCCAGCAGAGATTACTTTTGATAGGAAGAATTAATGCAGAAGGCTTTAACTGAATACTTCTTTTTGAAACCTAAAAACTCAATGTGTATTACTCATTAGGAGTAATTATTAAGCCCTGTTAATATACAAGTATATAGCAGAGTAATGGACCAGGCTGGCCCCCCACGGGACAGTAAGCAACTTCCCGTGAAAAGCCTGTTAGAGACAATGTCTCCCTAAATTCCCACAGTGGTGCTTTAGTCCCTGGTTAATGCCAATGGAAACCTGTAGCTGTCAAAAAGCAAACACCTTTAAGGCTCCATGCAAACTCTTTCTGCTGCTTACAGGATCCTTCCCCTTACTCCTTTCTTTGGGAAGAAATATTTTTTCCTTTAGTCTCAATTTCAAGGACATTCCTTATCTGAAGCTTTTCCCCCATCAGCTCATTCCTTTCACCCAACCATCACTGCAGCTGAATTAATAGATCAATCACGTGCTCCTCTGTGTTACAATAGCATTGTGTTAATACCTGTAGCACAGCACTTATCATGTTGTATTACAATTAGCTCTGTGTGCATGGATCTATCATCACGATCCTGGAGATTTTTGAAAGTGGGGACAATGCGTTATTCATTTAGTGCTTTGTTTATAATAGGTACCCAAAAGATATTCATCAGAACAAGTGAATGAAATTCTCTTAATAGAAGTATACTCATGCTTTCACTCATTCATACCTCTATTCAACAAGTAGTGTTATTTAGAACATATTTTGTGTCTTACTGCAAAATAGTTTCAGATCCATTCCTGAGAAGTAGAGGGTAGAGAACTGGAGGTCCCTGGAAATCTTTCAAATGGATGACATCATGTAGTGGACAAGTGCAGAGAAAAAGAGACAAGAATACAACTTCTCCTGATTAACAATTTTGCTTACGGCTATCTCTGATACTAAACATATAGCATGTGCTTGATGAAGGCTTTTTGAATGATTGATTAATTGATTACAGTTGAGGTTCAACTGTTTTCTGTCCAAGCAGGCTACAATAACATCTGCTAAAAATCTCATCTTCTACAAAAACTTTCTTATAAAGTTTTCTCCTATTAACCCACATAAGACTGACTCCATTCCTTACTAAAACCTTTAAAATTTCTTGTTTGTATATCTTTATACTCTAAATATATATCATCATGATTATACTTATACAGTATTTGCTGATAATTGGTGCCCTTTTTAATATGCTGATTTTCTCAGAATTAGAGAGAAACATTTTCTCTTTCAACTAAAAACTAATATTTTTATGCTTTTATAAACCAGGAATTTGATTAATTGGTTCTTTACCAGGACAGTGATCACTTATATTAACAATGATCACCCAGAGGCAGTGCAAGTTGTGGGCCTCCTTCTGTAGTCTCAGCAAGTGACAAAATTACATTTGGTGCCATGTTAGTATCAAGCACAGATGACCATACCATAACTTCTTAAGCTTTCACAGTTGAAAGAGACTTTAGGAATACTCTGTTTCAAGTTCAATGCAAGAATCCCTTCCCCGACTTCCACACCACTAAAACCTGTGGCTATAACCGGGGGCAGAAATTGTCTTCCACATCGACAGGCTATTCCATTTCTGAAGAACTCTGATTCTTAGAATGCACTTCCCTTTACTGAGCCAAAATCAGATTCCCTGCACTTCAAACACTGATCCTGGCTCTAGCCTCTAGTGTTTCAAAGATCTAATCTAATCCCTCTTCAAATATTGAAAGGCAGCCATGCTTCCCTCTAGGTATTTTCCAGTACAACTTATAAATCTGAATAAATCTGTATCATCCAGCACACATGTGTCTATTAACCACAAGGACATCATGAGAGATCACTTCAAAGGCCTTGCTCATGTACCAATGCCAGTATTTTTTCAACCACCAATTAAATAAGCAAAGTGAATTGGTCACAATTGCTCTTAAGAAACTCGTGGTGGCTCTTAATGATCACTGTCTACTTCTGGGTGCACATAGCAACATGCTTAGTAAATCATTTGGAAATTGGCTCATTTTGTTTCCAGAATCTCTATTTCATTCTGTCACAATTCAACTGGTGGGCACGGGGTGAAGGCAGGGGTAGACTCTAAGTATTTGAAATGGAGGAAGGGGATAGATTTAACACAGGGAACTGGTTACAAAGAAGCAGAAAGGCTCACTGAACAGGGATTAGTGAGGCAACCCAGAGATTAGAAATAGCAGGAAGTCACTGGGACTTCTAGGCTAGAGGAGAAAAGGGAGGAGCCTATGAGACCAGGGCCAGGACTTAGGGTCACCCAGAGGAAGATGGAACTGGGACAGGAAGGTAGGGCAGGAGTTGAAGATACAGAGAAGCCACAGGACATTTCCAGAGATATCAGCTGAGGCACAGAGAAAATAACCTGGCTTTCCCCTTCCTCCAGCCCTTTACTTTCCCATTGGGGTTTCCCACTGGGGAGTCAGCTGACGTGGAAATCTGGGAAATGCAGCGAGCAGGGAAGCCTGAGCAGAGCAGGGGAGGGGCAGAAATGGGTGCCTGTCCACAATTCTCCATGATTTTTCAAAAGTTACATACTTAAAGAATATTTCAGTACTTTTGAATATGCATGACATAACTGTGTTGCTATTGTTATTATTGTTGCTGTCATTTACCTCCACAGCATTTACCAGTGTGTAGCACACAGGAGACACGAAATTAATACAATTTGTCTGATTTTGGAAAAATCGATTATTCCCTCAAAATAGCTCCTCATTTATTATCTCGTCTCTTGCTTAATGTTCAATTTCTGCCTAATCATGTTTGCATAACATTTTTTAGTTTATAGCTGGTATTAATAAATAACTAACTGGAATTAAGTCAATCTAATTTTTCTTTCTTGGAGGGTTCACTTGAAAACATCTGCACTTACTGATTGTTTTTCTAACAATACACACCCAACTTTCATTGTTATGAGGAACATAAAATGTATCATACAAGTGTTCAACTGAGGGCTTCCCTGGTGGCGCAGTGGTTGAGAGTCCACCTGCCAACGCAGGGGACGCAGGTTCGTGCCCCGGTCCGGGAGGATCCCACATGCCGTGGAGCGGCTGGGCCCGTGAGCCATGGCCGCTGAGCCTGCGCGTCTGGAGCCTGTGCTCCGCAAAGGGAGAGGCCACAACAGTGAGAGGCCCGCCGCGTACCGCTAAAAAAAAAAGTGTTCAACTGACATTTAAATGATGTACATCTAAAGGTCTTTGATATTATATTTTCATTTTTAAAGTAATCCCCTTTTTTCTTTTGAAATTTTACTAAAAGAATATATACACAGTATCAATGGCACAAACATTTTAGCATTTTAACAGCCAGGTAGATTTATAAAATCGTCAGTCAGCTGACTGAATTTATGAATTTCACTAATCTTTCCACGACAAAACAATGGGCTTTAACAGTAATTGGCAGAATTGAACAGTAATTGCATCATTGTGTTGATTCAGGATGCCTATCCAGCTTTTCCTGATTGTTCAAAGTAAACATTTTAATAAAGGACACTACACTGATCTTCAAATGGTGACATTTAGAGCTGTGCTGTTCCATATAGTAGACACTGACCATAGAAAGCTACCAGAAACTTGAGATGTGGTTCTTCTGAAATGGCATAAGCCAATCCTTCTGAATAAGCATAAAATATACCAAATTTCAAAGACTTAGTGTGAAGGGAAAAAAATGCAAAATACCTTATTTTATATCGATTTCATGTTAAAATGATAATCTACATAGATTGCATTCAATAAAATGTTATTAAAATTAATGTCGCCTGTTTCTTTTTACTTTTTAAAATTTGGCCCCTCGAAAATTTAAAAATATATATGTGGCTATAGCATTTGTGCCTTTCATTGTATTACTTTTGGGTGGTGCCGATCTAGAGCAAATGAAGAAGTGACTGTCAGCTGAGACAGGACATAGCAACTAAAGGAGAAGTCATCTCTCCTTTTAATTAGTTTGGTGATAGCAACAGATTCAATGTCAGACATTTAAAAGAGACAAGACAATTCTCTTCAGTCAAGCAAAACTCCCACTGTGGTTCCTAAGAGTTCTGCCTGAGTAAAACAAAAGAGATTAGGCCCGTGATGTTTACTTCATACTAAAACATTTTTTTTTCTGAAACTTTCTTAGTACACTGTTGGCTACCAGGCTGTGGAAGTGCAGAACCGAGAAAGGATGAAAGAACAATAAGGGAACAATTTGAAAGTGTTGTTTTGAAACATGTAACCAGTGCTGTCAGCCCGCTGGTTCTTTCCATTTTGTACATTTACATTTCCTGACTGTAGTTGAAGAACATTTCACTGCGTGTTACTATCAATCATCCTTAACCTAGAAGTGCACTGTACATTAGTAACAGTTAATTGGCATATTTAAAGTAAATAGCTACTTAGTTTTGTTGTGAAGGTTTTACACACAAATCTCTAACACCACAGGCTTTGTTTGTTTCAATAACAAATACCCCTGTCTGCACCATTGCCACTTCTGTCGGGAGTGAATAGAGATGCAATCGCATTGAATAGAGATGCAATCGCGTTGAAATACCCAGCACACAAGACGACAGCCCGAATGATGTGCACTGTGTAAGCAGGCCCTCCTTGCTCATCAAAGATGCCCACACAGAGGGGAAAACACACACACATGAAAAGGAGAGGCAATGGGGAGTTTTAGAAGGATGGTCAAGAAAGAAAAACAGAAAAAACAGAAATTATAACTTTGCCTATACATTTTCTATGAGTTAATAACCTGAAAGGGAGATTATTTAGCTGACACTTTCTTGGCCTCTGCCATTTGTTCAGTGTCAGGTTCACACTCAGCAAGACTCCCAAAGCTTAGGGAGAGATATCTTTCAACTCTTCATTCCCCTAGGAGCCCAGTAGCAAGTGGATTTGTGCCTCTTCCTTGGGTAGCAGAGCTGAAATGGGAGTGGGTTAGGTATTTGATAAAAGAACATAAAATGACATGAACTTCTTTCCAAATGTGAAGCCAATACAGCTATAATATATATCTTAAAAACAAACAATCCACATTACATTTTGGGTGAACTCCTATATTTCCTAGACCTAGAGGGATGAATCTTTAAATGAGTCCCAACATTTCCTTCACTACCAGCACCAAAAAGTCAAAAGAGACTATCTGGTAGTTATGTGTGTCTGGGGTTGTGTGTGTGTGTGTGTGTGTGTGTGTGTGTGTGTGCGTGCTGTGAATCAGATGAAGTGCCACTCATTCCTCTAGCCACAACTCTGAAATAGAATTTCCACAGAAGAAACAATATAAATGGTTGTCCATATGGATCATTATTACAGTCTATAAAAACCCTATAAACTTACAAAAAGTTTAAAATAAACTAACATCATTAATAATAGCACAATTAGAAATCAGAAATCATAGTAATACTGTTGTTAGCACTAATAACATTATTTCAACTCTATTCAAAGGTTAAAGAAAAAAAAACAGGTTTTATGGAAATAACCTGGAGAGAGTTAACCATTACTTATTTCTAATATTATTTCTTTGACAAAATTCAAATCTGAGATACCAAAAATTATTTTCCTTAGAACATCAAGATACATCATCTTTAAGCAGGCTTTGCTACTTTTATTATGGGCTATCAGCTATGGCATTTTTCAGTGCTTGGAATATGCCAACACGTCCTGCAAAGGTAGGAGTGGTCTGAGCATGTGTCCTTCATCCACTCCCATGTATTGCATCTACCTTGTAAGGAAAAAGAAGGAAAGTTGCAAATAATGTTATTTCAAACATCAGAAAATGTGAAGCGGGGAACCTCTCTTTCTCAGTAAAACTATCAGGAAGAATTTCCCATCTGTTCTAAGTTTCTAACATTGAACTCCTCAGCTGTGGTCCACAGTCTTTCATGGTTCACTATAAATTTCTAAATAGATGTTTTGCCATCACTAACTTAAAACTAAAAAGTCAGAATTCCTAGTGTTTTCAAGGCTCTACTGCCAATGAAGCTTTTCCATATCTATTGGGCAACACCATCCAGGCTAATATTGGGGCAGCATGTGCCTCCTTGTCACACGGCTGATCCAATTCAGGACTTCATCCTGTTCCTTCTCCTGGATAGTATTTCCAAGATGGATGTATTCCTTTCCTTCCACACCTATCATTAAAGCTCCTGAGTAATGGTTAACACATAACTAGATGACTGCTCTAACCTCCTTGTTGTGGGTGGATCCATTGTCTCTATTTTGATCCATCTTACATAAAATGATGGAATTACGGACTCTAAAGTGGTGCTGCCCACAGACATAGAAAACAAACTATGGTTACCAAAGGGGAAAAGGGGGTGGGGGAGGGATATATTAGGAGTTTGGGATTAGCAGATACAAACTACTATATATAAAATAGATACACAACTGGGACCTACTGTATAGCACAGGGAACTATATTCAATATCCTGTAATAAACCATAATGGAAAAGAATATGAGAAAGAATAGATAGATAGGTACTGAATCACTTTGCTGTACACCAGAAACTTACACAACATTGTAAATCAACTATACTTCAATTTTAAAGATAAATAAATTAAAAAGTGGTGCTTCTTAAACTATCTGTGGTAGTGAACACAGTTCTTATTTCCTCCAATCCATAATGGACTGAAATTTTGGTAAGCTAAAATAAAATGAATTTCTGGAAAAGTGATCACAGGCTTGGATGTCACAGCTATGTCAAACTGCTATGGAAGTTTCTAAATGATGACTCTCAATTTCTGTATGTCTCATCATAGACCTTTACCAGTTTGCTCATCTAAATCAGTCTTTAGACCACACTCTGAGTAGCAACGATGAGCTACCTTCTATCAAATCACCATCATTTTCTAGGCTTGCCGTTTGTATACTTCCAGTCCAAGCACCAAAAGTAAATATAAAACTAAGTTTTCTGTTCAGGGCTTCCCTGGTGGCGTAGTGGTTAAGAATCCGCCTGCCAATGCAGGGGACACAGGTTCGAGCCCTGGACTGGGAAGATGCCACATGCTGCGCAGCAACTAAGCCCGTGTGCCACAACTAGTGAGCCTGCGCTCCAGAGCCCGCAAGCCACAACTACTGAAGCCTGCGTGCCTAGAGCCCATGCTCCGCAACAAGAGAAGCCACTGCAGTGAGAAACCCGTGAACCACAAGGAAGAGCAGCCCCCACTCACCGCAACTAGAGAAAACTCATGTGCAGCAACGAAGACTCAACGCAGCCAAAAATAAATAAATAAATTTATTTTTAAAAAAAAGTTATGTGTTCAAATGAGTTGTATCTAGAAAAGACCTGAAAAGCTATTTTCTTTCCCATTAAATAATCTCTGATCATAAAACACTTTAGAATTCTATAGGTGTTAGATAAAATCTAAAGATAATAAAAGATCAAAGATCTTATGGCAAAGAGGTAACAATACCACGATCAAAGTACGAGAGGGCAGGAAGATACCTGAAAATATTGTGGCCACAAAAGTCATATGGAGAAGCAGAGAAATAACCAAAAAAAAAAACAAAAACAAAAACAAAAAACGATCCAAGCTTATTTTAAACATTTTTAAGAATGTTCTGCAAAGGAGATGCACAAACTGTACCCAAGATCTCATCACCAAGATGGCCAAATTCAAAACTGCAGGGCAAATACAGAAATAAACATTAAATAATAAGTTCTCCTGTGAACTCTCCCTTCCTAGCTTGTTAGTGTTTTAAAAGTCATCAAACAGTTTATTCTGTTTTATAGAAACAAAATATCTAGATGAATTCCTGAAATTTCAACCATACTGACTGATATCAATATGTTGCAGAGATACAGAGATATCTCAGGTGCGATGCTCACCCTCCAGCTGTGGCTGGGCATACCATTTGTATTATGGACTAAAATGCAGAGCTAGCAGTACCCTGATTCCTAGGCTCAAAGAGTCATAATAATCCCCTTCCTTCTGGGTTCCATTGCTTGAGCCAGATTACTTTTCATACTGTTTCTTCATATACTTTGCAACATGATCACATTGCATTTTTCTTCAAAACTCTGGCAGATTGTTTGGGCTAGAGATAGATGGAGACAAGAGGCACCATCTGGTGCAAGATCTTTATTCCTTGTTAACACTACAGGAGTTCTGGTTGACCTAGCTCAAATTCTTTGGTTTTTTTTTTTTTTTTTTTTTTTTTTTTAATGTATAGCTTGAGAAGGTGTAAGATGGTCAAAGGGCCCTGGCACTGTTTGATCACATTACTGATTTCCTTGGTGTAGAGCTGGGTTTTTGTTTTTGTTGTTGCGTTTTTTGTTTTTTTTTTTTTCTTCGATTCAGACAACCAGTGGCATATGGTTTCATGATTCACAAAGATGGTCCTTGACTATAGATTTGACGATCTCAACATAACTTCCAGGCTTGCCAGAGCTGTGTTACAGCAGAGAGAGCAAATAGCTCATGATATTTCTCCTCTGATGAGTAAGCTCCAAAATCGCAGGTTTAAATTTGATCTGGGATTGAAAGAAAAGGAGCTATGTCCTCCCATGCCAGCATCCATGCTTTTCTTTGTCAGAGGTGAGTGTCTATTTTTGTACCATTGACCCATGGCTTCAGGGGCCAAAAACTCAAATAATGCCCAGGTGAATTCTGTTGATTCAGACTGAATACACACTGGCTCTTTTCTATACCTTTCTATTCTTTGGAATTCCAAGCGCTTCCTGAAATTTAGCTTTTGTTCTAAAAATCTGGTGACTGTTAAATAGAAAAAATTTTCACTTTTATACACAATTAAAGTCAGTATTTTCTAACAGAATTAGCTAAGAGTTGGGAGCCAGGAGATTTGCCTGATGATGCTAAGCTAACTCACAGCTACGTTGTGAGGATAAGTGAAAAAATGAAGTGGAACGGTGTATTGGAAATAAACTAAAACACCAAAAAAAAAAAAAAGTGGCTTGTACAAGTTAATCTTGACTGTATTTTAAAAATAAAGTTAAAGGAAGCCTTCACCTGTTGATCCCTGATTTCAGAAGGCTACTTGGAGTTACTGCTGTTGGAATGTGTTGTCAAAAATTTGAAGTATCTTTCCAATGAACAGATTAATTCCACCTTAATCTCTGTGAGATGCTCTGCCATCACCCCATACACCCATGGTCCTTATTCTCCTGTCTCCTCTCAGCTATTCCTGGTGCTTTTGTTAATCCCAAATTAAACCCTCACTTCTCTCTCATGCTTCCTCCAGATACTTTCTCACCTTTTTACGTGGTTTTCAGGGCCCAGGAATTATGACTTTTTTCCTACTGAGACCTTTGACCACTTGTCTGTCCCTGTCTTCCTCTACTCCCTCACTGAAAGCCTCCTTTCTTGATATCATGAAATGGTACAGATATCAGTGAATATGACTTGAAATAAAGAAGTAAAAGAAGAAATAACAGAACATATCTAAGAAAAAGGAGGGTGCTATGTTGAAGGAAGCAGATGTCAATACGACAGCAGATGGTGTAGATAAACTCGGTACTAGTATGGTCAACTTGTTGCATTTGCCACATGGTCGCAACTGCAAACCATTACATACAAAACTCAGAAGTATAAAAAGCTATGCAGGTGGTTATTCATTGATGCTCTGTAGTCAAGGGCTATGCCACAATCAATTCTTTCTATATCTGTCCAAGAGGCAGAGTACCTCACAACGTGTAGGTCATTCTGCTTAAAAGCTAATGACTTGTGAGGAGTCTTATTTTTATGTTAACAGTAAATAATCTCCTCCAAAGTTCAAAGGAGAGATACAGGTATACTCCTCACACCTCTCAGACTCAATTTTGTAATAGGACACAGCTTCTTCTTAGACAGATGCCTCAAAAGAAAAAGTGAATGAATGTACATCACTCTGTCTTGATAAAGTAGAGAAAGCAGTGTCCCTGTGGCAGCTTATTTCTTCTTCACTCTGTGTGTTGGAGGTGAAACAGGAGGTGGAGTCCAGGGAGTGACCAACATCACTGTGCTTTAAATTGTAATAACTTTCGAAATCCGGGCTTGGGAGATAAATCTGAAGCTAGGGACAAATTTAGGCTCCAGGTTGCTGTCAATAAATAGATCATCCCCAAATCTCCAATGGTTCCCAACTGAATATAAAATAAAGGCCACACTTATCAAACTGACATTTAGAGCTCTCCACAATCTGATAGCAACCTATCTTTCCAACATTTAAGCTGCTATTTTCATTCACTAACCCTCAGTTCCCTGTAGAAAAATCTATTCGCTGTTACTTAAAAACATTGTATGGATTCCAGGGGCTGCAATTTCGTTTACACGTATCCCTTTTTGAGACGGCTGCCTCACTTCTCAGTTTATCTGAACAACATCCTCCCTTTACATCCATCCTAAAGGCTCACGCTGTGTTCTCTTCCCAGTTGCTCTAGACCATGATGATTCCCTCTCTCTGCTGATCATCCAGAGAACTGATCTCTCACAATACTCATTAGGCTTTTATTGTGGGCTATCTTTGGTTACTAGTTAACATTTTTTTCCGCATGCCCCGTCCTCTCCACCAAATTCTTCTGTACCAGGTGCTGTGATTAAGTCCCAGAGTGTAAGTTCCTTGGAGGCAATCACTCATTTCTATGTGCAGCCTTCATAGGGCTTAGAAAAGGCACTCACAATTTGTCAATGGATCATTTTATTGAACTCCTGCATTTTAAATATAAGTGTATAATCGATGTTAAGTGTTTGACTCCAAATTTCTCCAACTGTAGAGACTTTTGCCACGTTGAGGCTGGCTTTATAAAAGCATATTGCTAGGCATTAATGTAAGCCTGAGATAACACCCTAAAATCAAAGATAGAAAAATACAGATTGAAAGCCTAAGAAGTAAAGTAGAGATAAAATAAAAAATTTCCCTTAAAAATCTGCAGTAATGTGCTCTGGTTTTTAAGATATCTTTTCAATATAACTAATAGTCTGACCATCAACACAGTACTACAAGAGACTTTATTTTTTCAAAAACAAGAGGTCTGTAGGATTGACCCCATCGGGTATTGACAGCAAAAATAAAATGTATAAACTAGATTGTGTTGAAAATACTGAGACAAACTTGGTCTGTATACTCTCAGCTAAGCTCTGAAAGAAGCACTCTTCTGAATAAGCTAGGACAATGGAGCATTCTAAAAAGAACTTGGGAAAGGAAATTAGGGAAGGTGACAGTGTCTAGAAAAATAAATGTAGTGACAAAGACAAATTTTACACCAGCTGCAGTGTGATTATATCTATATAGGACTACTGCACAAACTTTATGCCAAAGTAACCATTCCATTCAGCCAAACAATCGGAAATTCAGTCAGACAACGAAGTGGATTGACTTCACTCAGTTAATTGGCCAGTCAACTGAACTGATCGAATGTGCAGGCATTAAAAAACTTTGCTTGTAACTAAAGTGGTCTTAAAATTCAAAGAGTAAATAGCTGTAAAAAGCATCTTCTAAGCTTAAAGTAACACACAAAATGTGGTGTCGCAGACCATCAGCTGTCCGCCAAAGACATGTGCTCCTCTCCAGAGTATAGAGTTGTTACTGGAAAGTGCCTATGCTGCCAGAAACTCCATTTCCCAGCCCCCTTGCATTTAGGTGGAACCATCTGACTAGTTCTCATCAAAAAAAAAAAAAAAAAAAGCCTAAGTGGTATGGGCTATTTGGGGGATGATTTCCTAAAATCTATTTGTGCCTTCACCATGATTCCTCTACCCTTATCTGCCCAGGCACTTCTTTGCATGCTTTCACCATTGCTATATATTGGTCCTTGTGGCTGGGAGAAATTTTGCCATAAGCTAAGAGTATTAGTCAGCTCAGGCTGCTATAACAAAAAAATACCATAGACTGGGTGGGTTAAACAAAGACATTTATTTTTCACAGTTCTGGAGGTTAGGAAGTCCAAGATCAAGGTGCCCACAGATTAAACTCTTGGCAAAGGTCTTCTTCCTGGCTTGCAGAAGTTGACCATCTTGCTGTATCCTCACATGGTGGAGACAGGAAGCTCTAATGTCTCTTCCTCCTGTTATAAGGACACTAATCCCATCACAGGGGCTCCACCCTCATGACTTCATCTCAACCAAATCACCTCCCAAAAACCCCTAATAATACCTCCTACTACCATTGCATTGGGGGTCAGGACTTCAACATATGAATTTGCGGGGTTGGTGGAGGGACACAAACATTCAGTCCATAAGAGTAAGATTTCTACACCCAAATCTGATATTTATTCATTTCTATTTACCTATTCAAAGCTTGAAAAGAGGTTCAGAAAAGAGCCCAATTATTTGGGGAAAACTGGGACCACTGTCAATGCATTATAATTCAATATTTGATTATAATAAAAATAATTATGGTGATGATGATAATAAAAAGTGAACAGTTTTTTGTTTGTTTTTAAATAAGAGATTCTTTACAACAATTTTTTGAAATAAATATCATGTTCTAAAGGCTTTTCTTTTTAGTCTTTCAAGGGAAAAATAATTTCTTTCAATTAAAACTGAACTAGCCAAAGCTTAAGAAGTCTCTCTATAATTATGTTTAAGCCTGTTGCAATTTATTGCCCCCAAGGTATTCATTGGTAAGACCTCTAGGGCATTACTATAGCCATAGTGTTATAACTGATTCAAACCACAGTCCATCCAAGTAAGTCCCCTGCAGAGCCCCTACTATTACTCAGTGCAAGGAACTACATTGTCTTCCTAACCATCTAATTTAGAATGAACTCAGATGAGCTCTTATCTGCACTGTAGTCTTGTGGAGCCAGAAATATTACCCAGAAGCTGGACCAGGAAAAATAGAAAGTAGGGTCCTGTGAAGTGCAAAGGCGTGAGACAAACCCTAAGTGTCCATAAGATCTTAGAAATGAAACACAGTTTACCTAACAGTCCTACAATTTCTTTCACTGTTAGCTAATTAGCATTTACAAAGTTAAATGAGAAGTAGCTTAAGCAAAAATCCCATTTAAAACAAAACAAAAAAAATTGAAGAACTACTTTTCCTTGCTTTGAACTGATTTTCCTATTTCCCCTCAAGTTAGGCTGTTATTTGGGGTTTCCAAATATAATAGTGCTTCTGACCATTCTTAATTGCACCATAATGGGTGTTAAGCACAGGAGAGTGTGCAAACAGACTTGACTTTTCTAGTCTTTGACTGTTCCTTGCCTCTGGCCTCTGTCAGAGAGGCTTGCTAACTGCATCTCAGGGGAGCAATCACACGGCTTGACTCAGACTGTGGCTCTGACTATTGGGACTTCCTGAAGTCACAACCACTTTGACGTCCAGAACTGGGGCATGGCGTGTCTACTCTTCATAAAATCCAGAGATTGCAAGGGAAGTGTGAAATGCGAGAACTGATTAGGGATGCACCTTAAATGGTATCAAGGGACCCAGTTAGCAATGCAAAATATGAGATAATATAAACATAACATTCACTGCCAGTTGATCACTTATGTGAGCACCATGAAAAGCAAAATACAACAGAAAAAAAATTGGAGATGAGTAACAAATACAAGATTTCCTCCAAGAGAATTTTGCATAAAAGTTCAGTTTCATGGGAAAAAATGCATAATAAAATGACGTGGAATGATATGCCAGAAACATTTGTTATGTCTATTTGTTTTCCTGGAACTTGCTTGGTATTAATCATTTGTAATGGGTATATCCAGTCTTTGTTATACATACACCCTTCCTTTCTTGTGTTATTGATTGAGAGAATTTAAACTTGGAAGATGCAATTATTTTGGCTGTATTTAACCTTCTGTCGCTACAAAGAATGATTCCATTTTCACTAGTAAGAAGCCAAAGTAATTTTAATTCAGGAATTTCTCTTTTAGTTATTAGTTTTTAAAGAACACAGCATTATACTTAGCAGAGGGTCCCTTTCTTCCTCAGTATTCTGGTGTAGCTACTCTCCTGTCAGCCTAGACTTTCAGAGAGAAGAGGAAAAATCTTCATAAAAGCCTTGGCCTAATTAACAAGAATGAACTAGATTTTATGATGAACAATTTATAGGCAGTTAATAGAGCTCATACACGGTAGCCAGGAGCTAGATAATTTATCATAAAAGGAATCTCAGCTACACTTCTAATCCTCATTCTCTTGATACTACAACCAACTGCATTCACAATTGCTACTTTTATAAGCTTTGATTTACTGACAAATGATGCTGCATTTTATAGAGTCATAATGAGACTTATAAATGCAGTAAATTCTTGTATCTCTGCCCATATGCTTCATATTCTTTGCCAAACAATTTACTCTTCTGCATTGTTATCTCTAGATAAAAATAATTTTTCAAAGATCTCCTAAGGATTCTTCATACTAGCACAAATGAGAATAAAAAAATAGCAAATTGTTTATTAACCATCCTAAGTATTTGTTGAAAAGAAACTGATTTATCCCTAAAAGAACAATGCAGCTATTGTAATGAGTTTTGAAAGAGTAATACTTTTCAAAATTACAAATAAGATAAAAAAGCTAATATCCAAATGTAATTTCTTAAAGAACAGAATTTAAAGTAGGTGAGACCCAGGAAATCATACTGTCTCTTCCCACTTGGTGTCTTACTGCTGTTTCTGTTTTAAAGTTATAGCAAAATACAGCACACTGGGTGGACAGAACTGGGTGACTGTATATATACTGCCATCAGATCAGCTACATTTCATTTATCCATTGATCTACAGAGGGGTTCCTGAAGTCCTCAAATTACGTAACACTTCCTCCAGGAAGGCTCCCCTGACTACTGGTATCCCTTTTATATGCCTTCTTACCATCCTATTCTTCCTCTTACCACAAAAACAAATACTGCTGGGTTGTAACAAACACTACTGCCTAATTAGCATTCCATCCCCTCATTGACCATGAGCTCCAGGACAGTGAGGACCACCATTTTCTCACTCTGGAGTTGAACACAATGCCTGGGACATATTGCATTTGTAACTGAATGATATTCTTGGTTTCCAGAGCCTGTTAATATAAGCGAGAATAAATCATTCAAGTTGTATGAATCAGCAATAAATTTGGTCACTAAAATTGACAGTGAATAAGTGTGTATTTTAAAAAGCTGAAGAGTCAAAAGTCATGACTTTCTCTACTTCTTTCTTATGACCAGCATTATAAGTATTTTTAAACATTATGCTCCGTTTAGATGTTCCGCATTTTAAAAGGGACATGTTACAATAAAAAAAGGTGATAGCGAAAACAGTAAAAATAAGAAATGACTAGAATAGAAATCCAGGGGAGAAGGTCAGAGAAATATGATTGTTTGACCTGAAACAGATGTGCTAAATATTACATTAATCAAGGTCTCTGGGGACACAAAGGAACTGCTGCCTGTTTCTTGAAGGGACAGAGCCAGGGCCCATTGCAAAGGTGTTTAGGCCCCCATAAGTAACAGCTTCCTGACCTAAGAGGCTAGGAGATGTGAGATTATGTGTCTGTGGGTCCACTCAACAGACCATTTTTCAAATGATTAGGGATTTAGTTCTGCCTGCCAGACAACCAGTTTTTGTATAGCTGCTCAAATTACAGGCACATGGTCAATCTTAGTTTATCAACTATTCCCAAATATCAGATATACCTCTCTTTCAACCAGGGTTTCTCATCTCCTATTGAGAAGTTATAAAGATAGGTTCTATTATTTTTTTACAGCAAGACATTTTTCTAGTAGAAAAAAAAGGGAAATGATTTTTTTTCCTCTCAGATTCACCCTATCACTACAGAGAAGCTGAGGCTCAAACAGATGTCTCAGAAGTCAAACCCATACCTGCCAAATCACCCACAAAAAGATAGCATCCTCAGCTCACTCTGAATGGCTAGTAGGAGAATGCAGCTGAAAATCTGCTAGTTCCTTGACACCTTTGCCAATGTAGTCCCTGTCATAGACGTGCAGGGACCCCAATGCAGGCCATGCAGAGACCCCAATGCAGGCCATGCCCCTGGCAATGTCTGCTGAGTTTACCAGCCCAGCAGGGCCTTGCCAGCCCATGATACCTAGGAGAGATGGAGCCAACAATTCTTCTGCCCTGAGTCAAAATAAAGCTTAAAATCCTATCTTTTATGATTCCTAATGTCAACTAAAAATAACAGAGGTGGTTAGTTCAGACCTAAGATTCACCTTGGAGATTTTTTCTAATCATACATATCCCCCAAAGTGTCTTTTTTCCAAATGGAATTGGTCACTGACATGTGGATGTGCTCCTAATAGCAAAATAAAAATATTCCCTGCCTGAAGCATTATAATAAAGTTGTCTTTTTCCATTTCATTGTCTCAGAACATTTAATCAATTGACATGACATCTGGGGCAGGTCAAAAGGAGCCACCTCTATTAATTTATAATTGCAATAGTCAACTCATTGATGGCCTTCTCATTACTTTAGCTTATTTTTATCAGTTTTAGCTTTTAAAATGTTTTTAAACTGTAAACTTTCTTGGGAGTCAAGAATAAAAACCCATACTCTTTTTAATCCTGTGTTCCCATTTTTAAAAAAAATCCAGCCCCAAGGAAAATTCTGAAGTGGACACACTTGTCTGCAAAATAGCTGGCTTCCCATTTAGGAAGGTTTCCTATTGCTTATCTAATTTTAAGAGCCTAAGATCTTCCTCCTACCAAAGTCTCATCTAAGTTTTACATTAAATGAAATTTTGAAAGTGTATTTAATTCTTCTAAGATAAAACCAGGTACATAGTAGAAGCCCCAAATTTATAGCCACCTTCTTTTTCCAGCTCAGGAAAAGACCTATTAAAAGTTATTTCCAAATGCATGAGAACATTAATCAATAATTTTCTTCTACCTGCAGTATTGTCTCTTCTCTAGTTATAAAATAAAAGCCATGTCTCCTTACTAAAGAAGGAGTGTGTGTGTGTGTGTGTGTGTGTGTGTGTGTGTGTGTGTGTGTTTGTTTGCATGAGAAGTGGGAGAGGAAGAAGCGGAATGAAAGAAATACAAATACTTCCTAGGATGCTGAATGGCACAAAGTAAGCAGTTGCCTCATTCTGCCTACAAATCTGCCCTTTTGTTCTCCCCACTCCCTCCTCCATGACCCCCAGCTCCCAGCCCCTCCAACCCCTCACCAACCTGACTCCTGGGCAGGAGCCAGCTTCCCTGTCTTTATCTTCCTGAGTTTACAAGAGGATTCTGATGACCCTATCTCAATTCTGCCAGCAGAGAGCTAAGTACTTTACTGACAAGACAAGGCTTGTCCCAGGCAGACAATGGGAAGTAGATAACTGTTAAAAATGCTTAATTCCAAACATGGGAATGAATTAGCTGAATCGCTTTGGTAATGATCTTCCTCACTAACAAATACCACGAGGAAAAGCATTTCTTAGCACAGTGGTGTGTACATGACAACTGGTTGGGTTCATTTACTTAACATGCTTTGTATAAACTGTGATAAATAGTCTACACTTTTCCTGATATTGTCTCCATCTTATTGTGAATTTCAAGTCTTAAACAATGGCTGTGTTTTAAATATTTGAGAACATATCAGACAGGTACCCTCCACCCTATTACCAAAAATATTACAAATACTAGCTAACTTGGGGAATCTGCATCCCATATTTGTTCCCCACAAAGCTTATAAAATGTCTGTGCATATTTGCATTTGCATGCAAACTTTCTTGCTGAACATAAGTATACTCACAAAGTCGCTGCCACTCTCTTATTTGTGCAGCCAGAAAGTCTGTTAGAACAAGGGCTAAACTGCATGCACAGTTCAGGGCATCTTTGAATGGCACACCCTCTCTACAGAATGTGGGCCACTCATCTAGACATCCTAGTATTTTGACATAAGCCCTGTCAGATAGAAGATTCCATGCTAGCAGATACACCTCTTTTGAAAATGTCATCCAGTGTAGAAATTGATTTTCTGCCTCAAATGCAGCTGCTGCTCTGAGAAACCTCCTATCCTATTAAAAGTGTCCTTGTTCCACCTCTATCTAGACATAGGGCACATGATGAAATTGACACATTTGTAGGAATGCAAAATTCTCACTGATTCATTCATTCAACAACTGTATACAAATCACTGTTCTAGATGCTGGAGATGTGGCAGTGAACAAGATGGCGAAGGTCCCTGCTCCCATGGAACTCCTTTCTATGATTTCAAGTAGTGTATTATTATGAAAAAATAATATGAAACAGGGTAATTTGCTAGAGAAAGATTATTTTCGATTGAACAGTCAAAGAAAACCTCTCCCAAGGCTGTGATATTTGAGCAAATCATACACAACTACAGATATTAAATAACCTAGTAGAAAGGACACAGGATTTGGAGACAGAAGACTCAAGTTCTAATTTCTTAAAAGTCTTTAGGCAAGCTCCTGAAAGCCTTCTACCTTTTAGCACAGAATTGGTATCCCACTGGGGACATCTCTCATTCTCCCTAAAAGGGTTGAGCCTGGTTCAACCTGATGAGCTTTTCCATTATGATATTTATATTATGACTAAAACCCACTACATCCATCTTTTTGAATACGAAGACTCTAAATCAATGGTTCTCAACCCTGAATGAACAATAAGTTGAAATCCTAACCCTGCTGGCATTGTTTTAAATGCTGAAGTAAATAAGGTAAGACAAATTAGTAGAAAGGATTCAGAGGCACGATATACAAGCAGCTAAGAAAAGGGGGCAGGGTGGGGTCTTCATGATTGGTGAGTCTAATGTCTCTGGATGCTCCGCTGCCTTAGAGAAAACCACCTGATAGAAGCGAAAATTTTTGAAGCAATTCAACACTTTCATAGCAGATTTATCGCAGGTGATTTAGCATTAAATATCTGTATCAGGGCAGAAAAAAAATCCATGATAATATCATCAAGCAACATTCGAATCAGAGGTGATGTATGTGTTTGTGGTGTTACCACATTTGTTACCACATTTTTTTTCAAATTATGCAACAGAAATCACACTCTCTTGAGGTTAAATACCGCCCTACTCCCTTCAAAAGATTTTAAATTTCACACCTCCACCCACATATTAAATTAGTAGTCCAAACCAGATGGAGGTTAGCGTTTTAGGTTATAATGACTATCTGGAGAAAGTCCTTCCTTGCATTGCCCGTACCTATCACTTTTACCTTTAGGCTTATTCGTGCTTTGCTTGATTTCTGACGTTAAAGTGCATTTAAACGCTTCTAAGTCTTACTCTGACTATACAATTTTCCATACCATGGCCATGTGAAGTGGCTCAAAAATAGTTTTGTGGTAGGTCATTAGGAAGAACCAAGAGAGAATTCAGAGATGAATGGGAAGCATTTTAATAAACAAACACATTCAAAAGCCAGCACCTTTTCTCATGGTGCTTTCTATCACCCCCACCAAGTATACATTTCTTCTTTCTATTCACATTTTACCCAATTTTCAGGGCTGAACTCTACCCTCATCTCCTTTCTCCCTCTACCAGCCTTCTAGAATGCATAGTTTTTGATGTATATGTACCATTGACTTGTCATCCCTCTGTTTTTGTATTTGATTGATTTACCTGAAGTATAAGTCCCTTCAAGATAAAAAAAAACATACCTTACATTGTTGTCTCTTAATAGCTTCTAAGTAGTTAGACTAGAATCAGGCAACAAATGGAACTACTTTTGGAGAAGACTTCTTGCCTAGGGCTAGAGCTTGACCTGAATCATGTATTCAGAAAGAAATAGCAGAATAGACCCACTAAGCATATTCCTGGTTAGAAACCAGTAGTTTTAGAGACAGGAGGAAAGACCTCAGAATCTGAAGGCAGAGCTAGATTTGGAAGTTAGTTCAATCACTCCTCTGTAAAATGGGCTCGCAGAATTCCAACAGGAATAAATGTAATATGTGTAAAGCAGCTATACAGTGACTAGCATACAGTAAGCGCTTGGTAAATAATAGCTGTTATTATGATGGCCCAGTATTGCTTGAATAAAAAGACTTCTAATATATTTTTGCCTGCAAATCCTGGATGAAACGAGACATAAAAATTGTAGGCAAAATTAAAGTTTGTGAGAAAGATTAACTGGGTCCCACTGAGCACTTGGCTCCAAGTGAAATTTGGTTCAGTGTAGGAAGAGGACTACTCTTTGACGTCTCTCTTATCTCAGAAATGCATCTTTTTTCCTTCCTTTAACATCTTATAAAGTGTTAAAGCTTCCATGTTCTAGAAATTACAACAATGTGGTACAAAGGAAAGAGCCCAGGATCTGAAACAAGCATATGTGGGTTCTGGTCTCATTGGAAGAAAGTAAGCAAATATCTTAACCCCTGCACCTTGTTTTGATCCAATGTAAAATGGTCATACTGACTCCCCAATGCTCTTGAGAAAATCAAGATGGTTTCTAAAACATTGATACCTTGGAGTTGATCAGCCAAACAATTCAGTAATCAAATTAAAAAAAAAAATCAGTGGATACTGCATTGGTACTTACCGTTTACCATAAGCAAAGAACCATGAAAGACACAAAAGAAATCGGAACCAGAGAACCCAATCAAGAAGAACTAGTCACCAATGAGACTGCAATTCACTTAAACAGGGCACAAAACTAAATGAACATAGTGCCAACTGTGAAAACATAGAACATTCTGTATAGAGTGATGATACACAGAGCTTGATCATTAACCTCCCAGGGCTATCACTCAAAGCCCACCTCAACAGAGCTCTAATCCACCTCTGAAAGCCTCATTTCTCAAGTCTTGCTTGGGAACTGCTTCGGCCAAGTTGAAACACAAGCTATCCCCAAACATGTGCAGAACTTTCCCTCTGTTTGCTCATGCTCTTTCTTTGCACATCTAATCACTCGGCTACCCAGAATTTTTCGCCCTTTTTAAATCTCTTCCATTCATTACCACACATCCTAATGGTCACTTTCTCCATGAAGCTTTCCTAAGTCTTCAAATTAACTACATATTTTCATTTTCCACTTTTGAAACCCCCATTTCATTTTGTTAGTGGCAGTCTGTACAGTCTACTTACGCATTATCTTTTCCCTCTTGGATTATAAGAGAGAAAACTTAACCTCTTTCGCCTTGTATCACCAACAACTTGTTCATAGTAGGTATTAACTAACTTTTTGAAAATTATATTTACTAATGAAACCTGATGGAGATGCTTATAAATCATGCAATCTTAAGCTTGATTTGAACAAAACAACTCCGTGCTGCCTCATTCATTTACTCCTTAAATAGGTATGGCGCCTATGATATGTAAGCCTATGGGATACATGCAGGGAAACAGCTGATTGCGGAATCAGATGATAGGGCTTTCCTAAAAGAAGTACAGGATGGGATGCCTGGGGGTGGGGAGGAGATACAAACTCATTCCTTAACGCTCTCCAGTGGACATTTAATGACTAAAAGAAAGAGTTTTCTCAATAGGTGATCCATGCATCAGAAAGCTGGCTTTGACACCAACCCTCTCTCTCCAAAGAGGATGGGAGCAGAAAGATCCAAGTTCAGCCAGACAAGAGACACGGAGCAAAGGCAAGAAGAAGACCCTTCCCTCTCTGCATATTGAACTTGTAGCCCTTATAAGAGGAAAATATTGGGAAGATTGATAAATATTTCCATTACCCTAATAAAACTTCATGTTACATACAAGCTATTATTATCACAATTATATCTTTTTCTCACTTTTTAAAAATCGATTCAGAACAATTGAATCTTAGAAATGGTAGTGCTGAAATATGGCAAACATACTCCTTGCAGAGGCAATAAACTTGATGCTGAAGCCTAATTTTTTTGTATATTCCTTCTCTATTTCTCCTTTTGGATTATAGATTATGAAAGAGGGATTTCATGCAGCAGTTGGTGACAAAATATATTTCTTACTAATGTGTAATATTTGCTACATTAATAATTTTATGGCTTTAATTATTGATGCAAACTTAATTGTGCCCCATGTCCCTTTTTCTTGCAGCTCAATAAAAACTATATATTTCTTTAATTAGGCTTCACTTGAAGACTAGAAGACAATGCAGGGGTGGTTTCTTGCTAATTCACCCATCTATAGCCAGGGAAAAAACGGAATTAGTGTCTTCAGTGTAGTTCAGCGAGAAAAAATACCTAACTGTTCTGAAAGTGTGACTTTCCTTTGCACAGTTAACCTCACCCAGAGGCCAGGAATATATAGGCAACTGAAAGCGAACACTGCAACAGGGGATGATATTCTCCCCTTCCTGGCTCTGGGGAGAAATTTCATTGATTTTAGTAGAGATGGAAAGGAAAAATTGGGGTCACCTACATGGTTATCACACTGTCTTCCCTCTTTATATTCTCGACCTTACTTGAAATCTAATCTTAGTCTTTCCTGCTTGATTCCAACATTTTGTTGTGGTAGCCACTTACAATCACCAGGAGTATTACAGTCACTTTATTCTGCGTCCAAACGTTTCAAAACAACTACCAGAAAGCCTGGATGGAAGGAAACTAACATTTGCTAAGCATCTGGTCTGGGTTATACAAGGTGCTTTCAATCAGTTATTGCTTTAATCTCCAGGGGTCACAATCGCAAATGCCAACTAGTTCAAAAATGAAGAGAGCAGATAGGGCTTGAGAAACAAGGAGCCCTCGGAGCTCCATCTTTCATTTTGCACTTTGATAGAGAAGTGAGTTCAGAAAAAAAAAAGAGAAGTTTAAGAATAACATTTGTAACATTCTGTGAGAATAACAGTAGAGCAATGATTGCAGATGATACTCCATCTCAGTGTAAGGTGGACGTCAGGAGAGACAGGACTGGCCAACTGGAAGGCTTACATCCCATCTCAGTGAGATTCTCAACTCTGGCCCACCATTGCCATGCTGAGAGCTCTTCTAAATTTTTAAGTGAAGCTTAAAAGCTTCATTCTTAACTATACTCGTTTTCTAGTGTTACATGAAAGATTACCACAAATTTAGTAACCTAAAACAATACAAATTCATTACCTCACTGTTCTCCTAACTCAGGAGGTTGAACTGGAGTTGGCTGGGTCCTGTGCTCAAGTGTCACCTGGCAAAACTCGAGGTGTTGGCAGGCGCTATAATCACATCTGTGACTCTAGAGTCCTCTTCCAAACTCACTGACTGATGGTATAATTTGTTTTCTTGTGGTTGTATGACCAACAACCCTATTTTCTTGCTGGCTTTTAGGGACTATTCTCGGTTTCTAGCGGCTACCCTCGCATCCTGGCCCTGTAGCCTCCTCCACAGACCCTCTCACCACATAGAAAGCTTACTTCTTCAAGCTTAGCAGGAGAATCTAATGCTTCAAATCTCTCTTACCTCTTTTAGAAGCTCACCTGAGTAGGTCAGGTTCATCCAGGATTATCTATCTCCCTCTTGATTAGGTCAAAGTGAAATAATTAGTGACCTTAACTACATCTGCATAATCCCTTCTGCCCTGTAATGTAACATACTCATCAGAGTAACATACATCTTTTTCCCAAGTCTCCTTCCTACTCAAGTTGGAGGGGATTAACGCAAAACAGGGAGGGGGATCTTGGTGGCCATCTTGGAATTCTGCCTACCTTGCCCTTTTCTCAAGCTTCCCACAGAAATATAGCACTCTTAAAAAATGAGCTGCTGAATAGCCATGAATACTTTAACTTCCTTTCATTTTCTACAACTGCTTTGACCTCTTGGCACTATCTTATCACATTATCTGATTGGTCCAATGCCCATCTATATTCAGTGCCTGTCTCTAGTTTTAAAATTTCAGTGTTGGAGCTTTTTCCTGCCGTTTGATAAGCATAATAGATAGTTGTCACAAATGAAATTTGCACAAAAGCAGACTGTGATGTCAATAGCAGGTATCGTTTTTGTAACTGTAATGTAGGTTGATTCTTGAAATCCTAAATTTCTCATTAGTACACTCTATTCAGAGAGAGTTACTCTCTTGATATACATAAAAAATTCAAACTTCAAAGCATTTTAGAAAATGACAGGCATCTGAAAGTCCCATTTTTATTCTAATGAAAATATCTTTTACCAAGAAGTTAAGATTTCTCACAAAATGTAAAGGGACTTAAAAAAAATAAGGATACTAAAAAGTGTTATTATTCTCAGCAAGACAACTCATAACCATGTTGATTTAGGAAAATCTTCAAGGATTTACTGAGGCAATTGCAAGGTAAACTCAGTTCTCACAATGAAAGGAAAATGCTCTGATAAGTTTTCTGGGGTTTCCTTTCAGCTTACTTGCTTCTTTGCCTATAAAAATATTTTATATCATTTTTAAGGGCAAGCTATAAGCAATATTTATGTTCAGAGAAGAAATCCATCTATAGGAATTCAGATTTAATTTTAAAAACAGGTAAACAATTCTATGAACAAAGTCAGTGGTTTCCCCAGGTACTTTTTGAAAATAAATAAAAACAAATCAGCTCTCGTTGTCTCATTTGTTGTTTGAACACTAAACAGCAAGACACTGGGATTTCTGAGAGCAGTTGTATTATTTTAGACTTTACAAATCTATACAATAATTCATGATTTAGAAAAGAACTGTTGGGTTATCTAGCTAGTCTTTTTTAAGAGTAGCAGTTGAAACAAACAATCAGCTCACTTCATGCATGGAAGAGAATTCTTCAAACTCTTCCCCTTAAACAAATCTTCAGTCAGTTAAATGACAACACTGTTTAAAAGAGAAGTATTTTATACTTCTCCAGTTCTTATTGATGAATCTCTCATTCTCAATTTTAAAATTTGTGTGTCAACTAAACGCCTGTAAGTGGACTGACATACTTTTTATAGTACATATATTAACTAGATCAATTCAATCAAATGCCAATATTTCACCCTATCTGATTTTCAACACAGCATGTTGGTAAATACTTATAGAAAAATGTTTCTGTATATATTGTTTCCAGCTTGAGAAGATTAATATGGTTATACAAATGTAAGCCTAATTTGGAACATTTCCAGACACTTTTTGATTGTGCCAAGGGTGATTTTTGAAAAATTTGTAAAAGGGGTTCCCTAGTGGTGCAGTGGTTGAGAGTCCGCCTGCCGATGCAGGGGACATGGGTTCGAGCCCCGGTCCGGGAAGATCCCACATGCCGTGGAGCAGCTGGGCCCGTGAGCCATGGCCGCTGGGCCTGCGCGTCCGGAGCCTGTGCTCCGCAACGGGAGAGGCCACAGCAGTGAGAGGCTCGCGTACCGAATAAAAAAAAAAAAAAAAGGAAAATCTGTGATAAGTTTATTGTGGTCATTTGGTAAAAATAATAATTTCAAAAGACCAGAGAAAAGATAAAATTATTAATAGAAAAAAAGCTCATTTTAAAAGCACATTCTTATTGATTTTTATTATATTTAAAAATAAAAGCAAAGCCAGCTTTAGCTCCTGATCTACCTCTTCATTCCTATTGAGTGAATAGAGAAATTTCTACATGGTATAATTTAAGAAGCACTGAGCACCTTCAACTGGCCTTGCTTAATCCCGGTGACTAAGACTTCAAGACTTAACTTTAAAGGCATTGGCAACCACCATTTAAAGGCAGAAGTTATCTAGCGGGGGTAATGAGTAAAGTCATTATCACATAAGATTAGTTCTGAAAGATAAATTGTGGCCTTCTAATGAGTCCCTAGCAAAATAGGAGCCAGAGCAGTTGGATTTAAAGAGGATAGGAAAAAGAAAAGGCATCTACTAAAACACTCCAGCCATAATGATAATCCAGTGAATATCTGTGGAGTTGAATCAACTTGAACAGAGAGCAACAGACTTTACCTCTGGGACCCTGTCAAAATGTAATGCTTTGTAGCTGAATCTCAAGGGAAAGTTTGAAGCCCAGGGGAAAGAAAGGAAATGAACAGAGGCTGCAAAAAGAGGTAAGGAGAGTACCCATATCCACATTTGGATACTTGAAACAAAGTAGAGGTGAGGAAACAGGAGGTGTTGTATAAATACTACCCAGAGATATGCCTCTCTTTCCACAAGTATAAAATTTTCCACAGGTATAAAATTATTATATAGCTGATAGTTCATTTTAGAAACCCATGAAGGTTAAACTGACACCTAGAATTCTTTACAGAAATTTTTTCACATATCTAGGTAGCTTGTAAGTATAATTTTCATATCATTTAAATAAAACAGAATAACAAAACTTCCCTTTTGTATCATGAATCCATGGGACAATTTAGCTATTGGCTTTAGCTAAAAAATAGAGCTATTGGTTAGCAACTTGAACAATCACCACCAAGTATAAGATTAAGCCAATTTTACATTTTTCAGTGAATTCAAATCTGCAATATGGTCCTAATGGCAGAATGTATCTTTGGTTTCACTGTCTGGTCCTTCTACCTAAGATAACATAGATTCCAAAGTTTAATTTTCTACTTATAACCATTAGCATTTATTTTTCTCCAACAGGGTATCAATAAGTTTCTGCCCGCCCTGACTGGCAGTTTCTGCCCGCCCTGATTGGCAAAATCATGACTCTTCTTAATTTATTTTTTGCCTCTCAATAATTTTGCAACCCAGCTCTGTTTCTAGGAGCTCTGCTTTTACTTCTTGCGGGAGAAAAGAAATTTGTTTGCACAATGCAACAAGATCTAGGGATCCGTAACATGAGAAACTGAGCAATTGTTTCAATATATCCACCAGTAGTTTTCAGAGGGTAGGATCATACAACTGTATTTAATCAGAAGAACTTATCACAGAAGCTTGGGATACAAATGTCAAGACACTGCATATGATGAAGTGTTGCCTGTTAGTATCCAGGATATCCAGAGTTCAAAGGGAAGATCCACTAGAAAAGGCTTCCCAGAAAAGTCAGGGGCTTCTGGATAATAGTTCAAATATGTCTACTCCTTACTTGAATGACTGATTGTACTTCCTTGATTCAAGATACCCATTTTTCACAACTATGGTTTTCAAAATCAGGAAGCCACTTTTAATCAAGGTACACTTTTAATATTGTGATTTTTTTTCCTTTTTTTGGAAACTTATTATTTAATCAATGGTGAATCTAATGATCAGTGGTTCTTTAAACTCAAGAAAATAGGTATTCCAACAAATAGATAAAAGATCAAGAATAAGAAGAGTAAAACCTTATGAGAGGACCAATATTTGCCCTGATATGTAAAACCTCAGCAAATGAAGAAAAACAGAAAAGGAAAAATTCTGTACTGTGGTAGGGAGCTTTGCTATTAGACACTAGATCTATGTTTAAAAGCATGTGGAATGCTTCTCCAGCCTAAATTTGGTATCCTTGTGGAGGAGAGAATTTACTTGTTATTTATAAGTGCACTGTGTGTGTGTGTGTGTGTGTGTGTGTGTGTGTGTGTGTGTTTGTGTGTGTGTGGTTTCCAAGTAATTCAAAGCACACTAGAGACCTTAACACCCTACCTACAAAATGACAATTATTGTTTTCATGAAAGATAGATGATTACATTTAAGAGTGGTGCTAGCAAAAGAAATTTTTTTCATTGAAAAGTTATAGTTTGACCTGTTTTGACACATTAAGGGGAGGCTTCCAATCTGAAATTTTTTCTTAACTCATGAGTCAATCAAGTAGTTCTGAGACTGTAATTGAGCATTTTGTCAATACAAGGAGACTTAAAGATTATCTAGAACACTTAGCTCATTTCACAAACAAGAAAAATGAAGTCCAGAGTCATTTGCTTTTCCCAAGGTTGCCTAATTAATTAGTGCCAAAACCATGGGTAGAACCCAGTACTTCTTTTTGCCAGTGTAATGCTTTTTTTCAGTGGAGAAGGGTATCTCCTTCCATAAACATGATAAAATACTGCGGTTCTGGGAGGCTTTGCCAGAACCTACAAATTGAGCCCAGGTCTCAGAGAAGTTCTGAGAAAGCACAGCTCAGTTCTACCACAATATTTCAAGTGGTTCTCTGTACTTCTCTGGCCACTATGCAGAGATATAACGTCTATAGGATTTTTGTAGTGGACCTGGGAATGCTTACATTCAAACAGTATTTTAAGTGGTCGAGGAAGTCTTTAATAAGTTAGAATCATGCATCATTTTGAGAATTGGAAGAGCTCTGTGCAATACATTTCATTTCATTCCCTCAATTTATAGAGGAGGAAGATAACATCTGGGAAAGTAACATGGCCTATCACGTGCTGATGGGTGCAGGGTCAGGACTGGAACACACATTTCCTTGTTCACTGATTTTCATGACACCACACAGCTTTACCATGAATTATGCCCAGGAAATGCAAAGATGCAAAGGTGAAATAACCAAAGACAGCTTTCTATGAGGGATTTCTCAAGCAAATGATGAAATTGGTGATATTTATCCTCAGGCCTAGCTAATTCCCTATCCTTGTCACTCTCAGTGGCCAGTGTCCTCCCTCATGGGTTCTCCCCTCTCTTGCTATCAAAATATACGTTTTAGGAAGGGTTTCACAAGCTATCTTATATATTCTTAGCAACTGTGTTTGGTAGGCATTAGTGCTAACATTGCCATTTTAAGATGTGAAAGTGAAAGGTGCCTGAGGATTGAGTTACTTCTCCGTGGCTACAGTTTTGTAAGTGGCAAGCAAGGATTCAAGTCCACAAGTGTCAGGATTTTAGCACTTTTCTTTAAACACTGCTAATTCAGCACTGTATCTAGAACACAGTATGTGTACAATAAATGTGAGCTACACGAAAACAAAGGAGGAAGGAAGGAAAGAAAGAAGGAAGGAAGGAAGGAAGGAGGGAGGGAGGGAGGGAGAAGAGACCTATTAAGACTAAGTTGTGGGGCTTCCCTGGTGGCGCAGTGGTTGAGAGTCTGCCTGCCGATGCAGGGGACACGGGTTCGTGCCCCAGTCCGGGAGGATCCCACATGCCGCGGAGAAGAGACCTATTAAGACTAAGTTGTGATGAATAGCATTTGAACTTGCTATCTTTCTGTTTGCATGTGAACGGGAAACAAAATCTTAAACTGAAGAAATAAATTGGAATTTCAGGCATCTTCCAGCAGGGTGAGAAATTTGGCAGAAGAAGATAAAGGTGGCCTAAAATTCCATGTTGGCCTTTTCAGAGCTTAGCAGTTACAAACTCGTGATAAAATAGTTCTATGATTATTTCAGAGAGGACTTTTCATGATGCAGGAAAATTATCAACCCTGTTTCTGCCCAAATACCACAGGCAGAATATTCCATGAAGTCCAGGGGTGGCTCCTTCCCTCAGTTTCCAAACAGTTAGTTCAGAGAGCATCAAATGCCAGAGGTGGATAGTCACAAAAGTTGGTTTAAAATGTCCTGGTCAGTGGTTGCCCAGTGGAGACCAGGGCGGGCAAACCTAGAGCCAGAATGCGGGTTTCAGAGATTTCATTTGCAATATCTTTGGGTTAATTCCCTAGATTTGGCTAAGGCTTTTAGGTTCTGCAAAGCGTTTTCAGGGAGGCCTAGCCATGGAGTCAAGCCCTGCTCCTGGAGACTTCATCAAGTTCCTCCCCGTTCGTGGTTCTGTCTATATGAGGTGGCACAGGAGGGGAGGGAGAGGTAGGACCAGAATACACAAGCTCACAGGGGAGGGAAAAGGAGGAGGACTGGCACATTCTTTTAAGTTAATTCAAGTGAGTCATTCAAGGATCCAAAGGTCTGAAGGCCTCCTGGATGATTCTAATGTCATTTTCTGCATCTTCTTAGATTACCTATGGTCCATCATCTAAAAGTCAAAGAGCCAGGTTCAAGGCTCTGCAGAATTTAACTACTGATCAAATGGTCTTGGACAAATCACTGTATTTGTACCTCAACTTCTCACTTATATTGATGACAATTAATAGTTGTGTGACCCACCTCACTTGATGGATGTAAAGAAAAAAAGCCTTTTATATTGTAAAATATTCTGTAGCTGTGATTGTTATCATTGCTTTATAATATGAATGTGCTACTGTACTGTTTGGCCTTTGTTACTTCTTTTTTTTTTCCTAAACTGTGATACTTGGAGGGCACACCTTACAAGTGACAAGTCAGAGTGGCTTATCCCAATGACATATCCTAATGCCTCCTTATGTGTAACATTAGTTGCAAAGACCACTGCTATATAAATAGAATCATACCTTCTACCTATTTCAAGTAGATGCCATCAAACAAAGGTAGAACATACCTACACATGAATGCATACGTTTCAAAACCTCACGATAGGACATAACATATATTTTTAATAAAATATTTTCTAGGAAAAATAGTTTAAAACAGTAGAATACATAATGTCAGCAATTTCTACCTTAGAACTACTCAATATATAAGATATATCAAGGATTAAGAAAAACAGGGGCTTCCTTGGTGGCACAGTGGTTAAGAATCCGCCTGCCAATGCGGGAGACACGGGTTCGAGCCCTAGTCCAGGAAGATCCCACATGCCGCGGAGCAATTAAGCCCGTGCACCACAACTACTGAGCCTGCGTGCCACAACTACTGAAGCCCACGTGCCTAGAGCCTGTGCTCTGCAACAGGAGAGGCCACCACAGTGAGAAGCCCGTGCACTGCAACGGAGAGGAGCCCCCGCTCGCCGCAACTAGAGAAAGCCCGCGCCCAACAACGAAAACCCAACACAGCCAAAAATAAATAAGTAAAATTTATTAAAAAAGAAAAACAGAACTTCCAGGTGCTCGGCTGCCTCTTCCCGGACCGAGCGAAGCGACCATGTGGCCGCCACCTGCGTCCTCCTTCCCACGGCCCTCGGGAGACCGCGCTTGGTGGCAGTGGACCGCCAGCAGCTCCGAAGGTGACAGTGTGGGAGATTCCGTCCGTGGGAAACCTTCCGTGGTGTTCAGATTTTTCACAAGTCTCAGACAGGTCTATCGGGCCTGGCTGGACAAGTCTACTCCATACACGGTTGTGCGATGGGTGGTGACGCTGGGCCTGAGCTTCATCTACATGATCCGAGTTTACCTGCTGCCAGGTTGGTACATCGTGACCTATGCCTTGGGAATCCACCATCTAAATCTCCTTATAGCTTTCCTTTCTCCAGAAGTGGATCCTTCCTTAATGGAAGATTCAGACGATGGCCCCTCATTACCAACCAAACAGAATGAGGAGTTCCAGTCCTCCATTTGAAGGCTCCCAGAGTTTAAATCCTGGCACACGGTGACCAAGGACATCCTGGTGGCCATGGTCTGCACCTTCATTGAGGCATTAAACGTCCCGGTGTTCTGGCCCATCCTGGTGATGCACTTCGTCATGCTCTTCTGTATCACGATGAAGAGGCAGATAGAGCACATGATCGAATACCGGTACATCCTGGTCACGCACGGCAAGAAGACATACAAGGGAAAGGAGGACACGGGCAAGACGTTCGCCAGCTAGACGCGGCCACCCTCCGCGGGCCCTGGACGGCCACGAGTTGCTGTGACGGCGCCTTCTTTCCTCACATAAAGTAGTTGATTACAAGGGAGTTATTTTCTTTTTAAAAAGGAGCTTCAATTATTTGTAACTGAGATATCAGGCTCTTGAAGAAACTTACATTTAAACAGAATCGTGTTGATTTGTTTTCCAGTGCCGGTCAGGCGACCAGACGCTGGCCTTGCAGGGCGCAG
>NW_020185325.1:6088768-6105507 GCF_003031525.2 Neophocaena asiaeorientalis asiaeorientalis | reverse complement strand
GCCAGGCTGCCCAGCTGCCGCCTCCTAGGACGCTCGCCTGGCCCCCCAAGCCACACGGAGGATGCTCGCCCGTCAGTCTGGTGCATGGAAGAGATTCTGCAGTTAACTCAGGGCTGTAATGCCAGTTTCCGAATTTCATCTCACTAGAGATGTGTTGAGTTGGCCTCTAGCATAATGACTCAAAACTTTGTTCTTAACTACCATGATTGCTTCTGAGGGCCTGGAATTATAAATACATATTATATTTTAATTGTTTGAGGTTATTTTGACACATTTCTTTGATACGTGAAGGGTTGTTTTAACTTAAACGAGTTCTCATGAAGCAGCCCCTTTTCAGAGACACCTGGCAGGAGCAGCCAGTTTTGTGGCTTTTAATACATGGCTTCCCACTTTCTACCGGGAAACAACTCTGACCTGCATGTCAACTTTTTTGATGTGATAAAAACCAATACTTGTAAAAAAAAGAAAAACAGGACTTCCAGATAACAAATGAAATGTTTCACATATTCATTTCATATATTCATTCATATATACTTTATCCCATCCTTACATGTATATATTTAATCTAAAGGTAATAAATGTAACACAGATCGCAAGTTATAATCAAGAGGTTCATTTTTAATTGTTAATTGTTGTCCAACTTTTTAGAAAACAGAATACAAAGAGACAAAATTTCTTTAATAGTTCAGAAAGCACACCATAAGCTCTAATGGATAGATTAAGAAGCAAATAGTTAAAATTTGGAGATCTTACTATAAGTATTATAATTTTAAACTTTTTCTATAAAACTCAATTACTGCATGCATGCCAGTGAAATTAAAAAAGAGAGAGAACGGACTTCCCTGGCTGTCCAGTGGTTAAGACTTCACCTTCCAATGCAGGGGGTGCTGGTTCGATCTCTGGTTGGGGAGCTAAGATCCCACATGGCTTGTGGCCAAAAAACCAAGACATAAAACAGAAGCAATATTGTAACAAATTCAATAGAGACTTAAATAAATAAATAAATAAAAAATAAAAACAGAGAGAAAAGTTTAAGCATTAACTGCTGTAAACATTTAAATAAATATAACATATATCTACATACACAACTTGCTAGCAGGTATATATCATTTCTGCCTGATAATTTTCTCTCTCCTCTCTGTGTCTTCCACCTCAGCACAATATGACATGACACTTTCTATATGAAAATAAATGACACCACTTTCTCATTAGGTTCCCCTCAGGGAATAAAACTAATGGACAAACTCCGTGGGGCACCATGGGTGAGGAATTATCCATGGTTGGGAGTAGCCTAGAGCTTGACAGGACCCAGGGTTACCTAACACAGTGAGGCCAAAGGAAATGGAGAAGAAAAGTTGAGGCAAGAGGAGTGATTTGAAAAGGCAGACCAAATGATAATGGGGTCCACATGAGGAAAACTAAACATAAGGTCAGAGGCTGGAAGAATGAGGACCGGAAGGCTCGGTGAAAATAGGTTCAAGACTACACAAAGGAGTCACAGCCCTGCCTCTATGAGGGTCCTGGTGTGACGTGCCTGATGAAATAGGAAACTAGACAGTTACTGACATGTATTTCTCAACTGATACGCCATGGAGTCTGTGATGGCACTCTCTACTATCCAGCCATGCCAATGGGTGGTGGCATGCCCTCTCAGACATCTGTGGTCGACTCCAACTATTTTCTTGCTACTGTAAATTTCTATCCAAACTGAATTTTTAGAAAATTTAACAATGCATCTGTTGGGAGAAACATTGGGATTTCTAAATTGAGAATGCATATTATACTCATTTTAAGAAAAAAAATACATTTCAAAGAAAATCTTCAAAGGGTTATAATAAGTTTCCCTCTTAAAATCTCCAGTAACTAATTTTAACAATGGCTTTCATATCTTTCTCCAGTTGGGCATTTTGTTTAGCTCAAAAAAAAAGAAATAATTATAATATTTCTTTTCTAATAATGTCAAGAAGTTTCTGTTATTGCCCAAGTGAAAATATTTCACTGTAGCCTCATTTCCTTCTTCATTATATAGCATAAAGATCAGGAGGCACAAAAATCATTATTTGCCTGATAACTTCAATCCTCTATTTCATAAAGGAAAGGAAGTGAAAGAAAACTACCTCTCGACATTCCCAAACTGGTTTGCTTTTGGATTTTGCATATTCAGGCAACTAACTGTTGGCTGTTTTACTGGTTTGAATAACCCATAAGGTACAAGAGAATCTAAGTTCTACATTAGAACCCACATCTGTTTATGCTAGAATGAAAACCCATCTGAGAATCAATGAAGCACATGGAAAGGGTCTAATTAAATCCCTATGCCATTTCCTTTAAAACTGTCAAATTGAAATTGTAATCGTGTATTCATTCACCCCCCAGTGGTGTAGTGGTAATTTTAGAAGTGGGAATATTTAAGCAATAAGAGCCAACAGAGTGCGTTTTGCTAGGATATCAATGAGCCTGGACAGTTCCTGTAAGCAGACAATAGACTGAAAACAAAACCTTTCCTACATAGTGAGTGAATCAGGAGACCCTCTCCAAGCGTACAGCCACACTAATGACAAAGACTTAATTCTGTATTAGGAATGAGAACTTATAATAGATGTATTGAGAGAATTATACTATGAAATCACACTAAACTATTAAATGAAAATAATACAAAGCATTGGCACATTAAATCAAAGTGATAAAATGTTCAACAAATTAAAAATCAAACATCCAAGATTTCTGGCTTTTGAAGTCACCGTAAAATTCCTAACACTTGTTCTGTCTACAGTCCTCTTTCTTCTTTGCCTAATTTTGTGGTTGCCTTAAATGACCCCCCAACAAAACTCTAACTGAATAAGTATGAGAGGAATATGTGCTCTGCAACTTGTTATTGGGGTACCTTTTGGCCTCATTTTAGAGGACAGCAATACTTTAAGAGTGAGTCTCTTTAGAGCATGGATTGGAATATCTATATGCTCTTCACATATACTAAAATATATGTTACCCAGGATGGTTTTTGCACTATGTTTAAATAACAAATACGAAAGAAAGGCAACCACATTATATAGCTAATTCACTGGCTTCATGTAGATTCAGCCTGAGTTAAGAGACCACCGGGGGGCTTCCCTGGTGGCGCAGTGGTTAGGAATCCACCTGCCAATGCAGGAGACACAGGTTCGAGACCTGGTCTGGGAAGATCCCACGGGCCGTGGAGCAACTAAGCCCGTGCGCCACAACTGCTGAGCCTGTACTCTGGAGCCCACAAGCCACAACTGCTGAGCCCACGTGCCACAACCACTGAAGCCCGCGTGCCTAGAGCCCGTGCTCCACAACAAGAGAAGCCACTGCAACAAGAAGCCCATGCACCGCAATGAAGAGTGGCCCCCCACTCGCCGCAACTAGAGAAAGCCCACCAGGGTATCTCCAGGCCTCATCAGAAGTATCTCCATGTTCTTGCTCCTAGGCTACAGTGTGGCTTGATCTAGAGGCAGTGACCAAAAAAAAAAAAAAAGTTCTGCAGATTAATTTGTTAAACTGCTTTCCTCGATATACTTGCTGACCAGAAAATTCGGTAGAGGCCAGTAAAAAAGGCTAGCATGACAGCATTCAAGCAATCTGCATATTAAAAAGTCCTCCGTTCACTCACCTTCTCTCATTTCATACCTCCCATCCTCCTCCAAGCCCAATCCCAAACATGAACACAGCTGTAAGGATGGGTGTCTGGCTGCTCTGCAGGCAGGAAAGATCATCAAGGGGGGGCAAGAATGGAGAAAAGGGAAAATAGGGAGTTCGATGCTGCTTTTGCCCTCCCCACTCTACGCCAGCCCCCTCTCCATACAAAATCCTCTTAGAAAGCTTTCCTCAGTCAAGCTGGGCCATCCTCCAAGGTCACTGTGTATAAATATAGCAACCTCAGAAGAAAATTAAATGGGGTTTCCATTGTCCTATTTGTCTAGGGTGTCCTTCAGGAAAGAATTAAGATAAGCAATGCTGACAGTTTTTTAAAAATTTAAATAAAGTAAAATATACTTCTGTATAAAGAACTGTTGAAAACTGAGTAGAACTAGAGGTCACATAAAAGAGAGAAATAACTGGATACTGGGAAGGCACTCTTCCCACCTTCCTCGCCACTTTGCTTAAGGCCATTCAACTTCTGGTGTGGGAATGATGGGTAAGGAGGGGATGGACACTTAGGAGAAAGGCCGTCTATTGCTTTGATCAAATGAATTCACGTTTTCTGATCCGATTCTCCTAGAATATGAAAATCACTCACACCATCAGTGTGGAGAATCATAATGCCAACTCACACATGATGTTCTCTACCCTACACTGGCAACAGGACTATACAGAGAGTAACAGAGATTACAGACAAGTTAAAGGAAGATAAAATTCACAAATAATAAGTAAGAATTGAAAACCATCAGAATACCAAGAGAATCCATAAATTGCATCTCTCTGCAGTAAGTGAGATCCTCAACATCAGTCAGTGACAGGGAGAACATACACAAGGTTACGACGAAATTCCAACACTGAACTCTTATAAAAAGAAGCATAGGGCTTCCCTGGTGGCGCAGTGGTTGAGAGTCCGCCCGCCGATGCAGGGGACGCGGGTTTGTGCCCCGGTCCGGGAAGATCCCACATGCCGCGGAGCGGCTGGGCCCGTGAGCCATGGCCGCTGAGCCTGCGGGTCCGGAGCCTGTGCTCCGCAACGGGAGTGGCCACACAACAGTGAGAGGCCCACGTACCGCAAAAAAAAAAAAAAAAGAAGCATAAACTTATGTCTTGGGATTTTTCAAGCACCGGTCAAGCTTTGAATTCTAGGGTATTGCTCTTTGGGCTCTTATGTTACCTGAGCCAATTTTGTCCACACTTAAAAAGAAGACATTGCTTTCGAAGAGCATATATTCCCACTCTCCAGCATTAGTGATAAATTTCTAAAACCTCTGCAGGAAAAAAAGAGTATTAAATTACTTGTTCTCAATGTTCATCAGACAGCAAGTTTGAGGACCCAAGTTAATTGAATACTGTCCAGTAGACTATTTCAGAGATGTCAAATACATGACCCTAAATTAGAAGAATTATCTTACAGCTTTATTTCCACAAAATAAGTGATCCATTTTACTGAAATAAAAGTATTATCCCTCAAACTTGTATTTCCCTTTTTTTTTTTTTTCTGGTAAAGAACCATATAAATGGGTTTCAAAAAGTATCTTTCACTTATAATACCATAGGATATGTTTTTTCGTTTTTGCTGGATTTTCATCTTTACATATAAAATATCATAAATGTCTACAGTGAAAGGGATGTATCTCCATTTAAATAAATGTGCCAATTACTAGCATCTTATATTAAAAGGAAATAAGTTTACAGCATCAGATGATTCATTCTTTCATATATATATGCAAAACAAAAATGAACCAGTTATAAGTATTAAGCATTATTAGCACCTTAAAATGTAAGTCAGTCTGGTACAATGTAAGCAGGTTAATAATGAAAAATAATTAGTTATCTAGTTGGTATTTGGCCAGACAAGAGACATGTAGAAGACATGCAGGTCTAGGCATTTTAGACTAGATAACACCTGACTTGCCTTGAGAGAGAAAAAGGGCAAAACCTTGTTAAAATCTCTGCTGTTTTAATTAGGGACGTTGCATCATGAAATACTTACTATTTGCTTTTTTTCCTGCTGCTAGATAAACAACTGCTTCTCGCCTATTATCTGATCTTTTCAGTGCCCAAAGAGTGGAGAGCAAATGTTCATTACTAAAAGCCTTTCTGAGTAGTGTGTCTCAACTAAACTTTATACACCAAACAAAGGCTTGATAGAGGAATATTGATCCCAATAACCCTAGTAATAACTTTGCTTTGGAAGCCAAATGTTTGTAAGCTTTCCTATTTAATGTGGGTTTTGTCACACCTGTGTAGCCTTGCCACAAGGCATGCTGGGAGCTCAATGATGGGTTCACATGAAAAGTTATGTAAACGGGAACTGTGTTGAGCCAAGCTTACGAAGATTCATTTAGCTTTAAGCCCTTGAGGAACCAAAATGTTATGCCTAGGAGAGCATCACGATCTCAGATGTATTCGGGACTGGTGTTTATATACAGGAGGGCATGCATGAGAAGCATGCCGTAGCTTATGTTCAACAGGAGAGACAGGAAGAGGAATGGTAAGAGCTATCCAAGAGGTAAGCCTACAGCCAGCTGGCCTGGGGTTTGTGGCAGGACCCTATTCCAGCAAACAGAACTGAGTGACACCTGGGAAAGTAAGCACAGTCATGGAAACAGCACAACCAGATCAGGAGATGTGCCTGCAGCTTTGTAGGTAGTGCGTGGGACTGACTCAGGACAGTAAGACTAGTGCCAAGTTCCCCCGATGGCAGAGCGCTAGCTCATATTTCTCTTTCAGTCTTAGTTCTCTCTGCTCAAACCTGGACAGAAATGAGCCTACAAGTTAAAGGTTTTCGATATCTAAATTTAAATGAGGCTAGAGAAGTTGTGAATCTACCTCCACGTGGTCATTTATATTTTTTTTCTATCCAACACATGCTAAATTCTACACACACACAGAAGGACTGACACATACGCACACGTGCTAACATACTTTTGTAAATATACTATGAATGATTTTCTTATATTTGGACCTTTCAAAGGTCCAGATTTATTGCTGTCTGCCAAGCCTTCTTAATTTATGATAACAACTAATAAATTTTACTTAAGATTAGAAAAGCTGCATTAAGTTTATGATCTTTCACATTTGAGCATACTGTTTAAAATGGTCACAAAATGATGGACTTGACTTACAAATGAGCTTCAGGCTTATACTTCATCACAGATTATGAAAATCAGTGGGGAAATGTAGAGTTGTGGAATAACCAGTGGGAATATACACATTTACAATTCTGGGTTTCCTAATTTTAAGCTCTTGGTATCTTGATTTATCAAATGCAAACTTTGAACTTCTCCAGTTGAAATATTTCTTAAATTCTAATATAGAAGGATTTATGTATACTCCCCATTGTTTCATTTACTTAGAAAACAGACTGAAGAACAATTATGCTGGATTTCAGTTGTCTTGAGGAAATACTGCATGCATGACATCTGTTTTCCCTGGGGTTTGACACACATTTGCTTTAATGTACTGGTGTGTTCTTCATTACCTTAGAAGCTATATGCTAAAAACAAGAGTGTGTTTCAGTTTTGAAGGAAAAGAAAAAAATCGTAAATCCCAAAGCCCTTCTCTGTGAAGAACAATAATTTAGGGGTTAAGCGTTCAAAAAAGAAAAAATGCAAATGATCATGTTTCTAAATGGCCCAACTTTTTAAAGATTATGTGTACGTCTTCTATAGACTTCCATATATGTAAGTCTTCCTTGTTATTGAAAAATTATCCAGAGCCAGAAAGAACATGCCTTTGAAAATCAACAGCTAAAAGAAATAAGATCTTCATCTCTAAAAAGTCCCAGTCACCAATTCAAGATGTTTGAGGTATTAATCCTCCGGAAAATTATTTGGCCTCCAGAAGCAGTGAATTGCTAAACATTTCTGGTGGATATCCTGGAGTTTTGCACAAACTGACACATGAAGTTCCAGGCCGAATACAGAAATCCACCATTCTACACTATACCAGCTGGCTTGTAACATCTACATCTATGAAGAATTCCCCTTAATTAAAAACATAAAATATCCAAAACACTTCCATGATTCTCATTCACTATCTGTTCAACCAATTTGCAAATTAAGGCATATCCCCCCCGCCAGGTCACCTGAATTTAAAAGCCTTTGTTAAGTTCCTTCATACTGAAGGAACACAATTCAGTATGATAGCAAGTTGAAGTTCACACATCATATGGGTAGATGAAATAAAATCTCTTTTTTTCACTTTATTTGCCCTTTGCCTGAAAGGACCACATCAAATGATCAGATGTTACTCTGCAGCATGAGAACTTGATGGAGCTTTGAAATCAACTGTCTCAAATCATTTCCTAAACCCAGACAATGATAATAAACATCTCTTGAAGGGTCTAAACCAGACCCATTAGTGAACATGAGCTGCTTCACATCAGCTGACAGGAAAACTGTCTCCTGAAATTAAAGAGCAATTGATATCAACATTTGCTTTCTCCTAGTACCATCTTTAGAATCTTGGATTCAGACTTTTGACTCATGTATCCCGGTGCACTTAAATAAAACTAAAAGGACTTTAAAATCCCCCACTCAGTGAACTGAAGTATATAAGTGAATTGATGTAGTAAATTGCATCCATACACTTAATTAAATGCAATTCACAACTTAAGTTGGAGAATTAGAATTAATTTTACACTTCTTGCAATGTCTTTTCCTATTAAAAATGAAGACACCAAGAGAGTCAGAGTGATTTAGAGATAGAGGTTAGAAGGCCCTATTAAAAAGACAAATAAAAAGTGATTTAAATGTCACCATCTCTCTGCCAAAGTGTGTTAGCGATATTTCCAGTTTGACATGAGAACTCTATCCTTGTTTGTTGGTGTTGAATTCTAAACATAAATTCTACAGTTTTCAGAAAGAGAGGATATGTGTGTACTTAACAGGTGAAACACTGACAGCCTTGGAAACCAAAATCCTCTGTTTATCCAAAGGTTAGGGACAGTGCACTCAGCCACCATACAAATGTAGAGTACCTACAGGAGCTTGCCAACAGGAATCTTGAAGAATAGTAACCCACCTTAGCTAGGCATTCAGCAGGGACAGCTGGCCAAGTCTAGCTGACTGAGGCTAGTTACTATTAGCAAATATGTCTGTTGAAGATGAGTTTAGTAGTTTTTATGGTCTATGTCTCTTTTGGTTTGAATGTTTTCAAAGCCTAGGAGACTACAAAAATATTAAAGTGAGAGTTCTTTATTGCTTTAATGAATAAAACAATAAATTGATTAATAGATTGGTGGAGACTGAATGTATAGATGGATGAATAGATGAACTTTCAAAGACTGTAATTTATAATATAGCTTTTATTTAAATAAAAGACCAAAATGTTTTACTCCTTATTATAGTATATGGTCTTAAACTGTACCCAGTATATGGAAGACGGCTGAGGGAGCAACTGGGGAAACTTTTCCTAAAGAGGCTATAATGACATGGGACTTCCCTGGTGGTGCAGTGGTTAAGAATCTGCCTGCCAGTGCAGGGGACATGGGTTCAAGCCCTGGTCCGGGAAGATCCCACATGCCGCGGATCAACTAAGCCCATGAGCCACAACTACTGAGCCTGCACTCTAGAGCCCACGACCCACAACTAATGAGCCCGTGTGCCACAACAACTGAAGCCTGCACGTCTACAGCCCGTGCTCCACAACAAGAGAAGCCACTGCAATGAGAAACCTGAGCCCCACAACAAAGAGTAGCCCCCGCTGGCCGCAACCAGAGAAAGCCCACACGCAGCAATGAAGATCCAATGCGGCCAAAAATAAATAAATATTTTTTTTTAAAAAAGAAGAGGCTATAATGACACAACAATTCATTTTCTGTATATCATAGACATTATCATGGAAGGTAAACTGAAGAAATTCCAAGAAAGAAAAGATGTCATGATTCTAGGTATTAATTCTTCAGTCAAGACTTTACCCTCACAAAACTCTGTTTATATTTTTTACAAAACTAGATTTCAAATCTCTTGGCTGGACATATGCTGTGCATCAGAACAAGTAACCAGTTCATGATAAGCTAGATTCTCCATACACCAGGATCATCTCCACTTGTAAATTAAGTACCAGTGGAAGTCAAATCAGCAGAGTATAATTTATTAAGCTACTGCTGTGTTAATGCAACTGCAACTTCTGAAGGTAGCTCATTTACTATCCAGAATCTGATTAGCCCCTGGAAGAACCTGGTTCATTTTATTCAAATAAGGCTATTTCAAATCATAAATTCCACAAACTGACCCTCAGAGAAGAAAATATCTTTGAATTAAGTACATTGGAAATCTGTAAAATTCTAACTCATTCATTTGCCATCCATATTGACGTCTTGTTAGTTGCACAGGGAGTTATAAAACATATAATCCTGCTGTTTTTCAAAGATAAGTAAGGTAATATCATGGGGAGGCATATTTTGCTCAGGGATCCTTACACCATTATGATACTACCCAATATTTTATGGCAATTGTAATACTTTGTAGACCAGTGGAAAATATATCTAAAAATAACTGCGCCATTTCTGAGCAAAAGCAGAAGTAATTGATGTTTCCTAGAAAAATGATCCCACCTGGCTTTGTAGAGAGCAGCATGAGCGTTTCAATGACAGGTAGATCCAGAACAGAGCTTTGTCCTCAATATCATTCCAATCCTCTGAAACCCCAAAGCAAGGTTCATAGAGATTCTTTAGAATGCTCCACTTGAAAGCCAGATTACACTATTTAAGTGGCCTATGGAGTTCTGTATTAAAGGCTCCCTGCTGCTCAGGCATTTTTCCCATTATAATATATTGCTGTAGATTTGACACTGTAGATGTTCTATCATTTAACTAATATGGCTCAAAAGGTTGTCATCGGGGACACTTCTAAATTATATCACTGCAAATAAACCTTGCTACGGAAGGAATTGCTTATTTAGCAAAGACATTTCGTGGCACATCTGCATAAAAATACCACTGCTGTCTTTCAAGTTCATCTGTAACATTGCTGCTGAGCAGAAGAGCATTAGATGTGTTTCAAATACAAGCAACTTTGGTGGCAAGCTTATTTGTAAATGCATATTTGCAAACTTTAAGTGCACTGCTATGCCCTAACTTATACCCAGCATAAACGCATACGTTTGTATAATCAGAAAAGAAAAAATACTTATTACTCAGTTTTCCTGTTTAACTTACAGGAAATTAGTAATCAATCACTGGATGTTAGTGCCCCGTTACATGTGGCCTGCAAAGCAGGTGAATGAAGCGATTCAAAGCAACGCAAGGCCGCTTCCAGAGGAGAAGGAAATATTGGCTGCCTGGTTAAATGGTTTGAAGAGATTTTTTTTATCCCTCTTCTGAAACCAACCAACAGTGAATGCTAAAGCAGACATGAGAATAAAGCTATTTACCAAACATTTTCAAAGCCTCTTGATCTCAGTTGACTGTCTGTGCTTGCTGGATACCGCAGAACATGTTAATAGCTTAGGTTTTTAGAACCAGAGAAGGCTGGGTTCAATATTTGTCTTAACATATGAGCTATGTGATCTTAGACAAGTTGTTTGACCTAAGACTCAATTTCCTCATATATTTTTAAATGTGCTTCTTTGTGGTTAAAAGAAGCTAACGGCCTTTTGAGTTAAACAAGGTAGACACCTTTACTTATGTTGTTTAGATAGGGAAAGTAAGGCTCAGTGAATTGAACGGATTTGTGCAATGTTACATAGATAGATAATAGCAGAACTGGATACAAATTCCAGGATTTATGGCTCCTGACATAAAGATATTTCTGTTCCAATATGCAGTATTCTCAATTTGCCTAATTTTCACTGGGTGTTCTGACCTCACTAATGTACACATGAGTTATTTTCATTTTTAATCCAAACAAATCTTTATTCGATTCGGGCATATTAAAAAGTAAAATAAAAAACAAAACATCAAACAGCTAGTCAGGTCAAAAACCTCATACTTGCTATTTTGAAAGTCTGTCCTCAGTTCTCCTAAACCATTCCTACTTGTCACAGATTCTTCCTTTATTTCACTTCTGAACTAAAAAAATATAAACTTCAGATTCTCTTGGAGACTCCAATAGTGTCCTGTGATACAAGGAAATACAGGACGAAGGAGGCCATTTGTAGATACGTTATCCATGGATTGAATATTGACTGGGCACTGCCTAGGTTGCCACAAGCTTACTATAATTTTTTCCCTATTTAATTAACATGATTATCTCAAAAACAGATAACAATAATGGTCATAACCAAACATATGCCTACAAATTAATTTATTTACACATTCAATCAAAAAGTTTTTTAAGTTAGAATTCATCCATGTCATTTGTACAATATACCATACTATGTAATTTATGTATTTATTCCCTTTATTCTGCCCCTACTCAAGAGAAATTGAATGCAGAATTTGTAACGATTATTATAATACTACATCCCCAACACCTGGAAAAAGTGCCTAAGACATAAACATCTATTAAATATTTGTTAGATAAATAAATGAATGAATGAGTAAATGAATGCATCCCTCAATATAATACATCTCCCTATCTTTTTGTACTCTGACTTCCACCCATACCCTAAATGGGGGTGTAAATTCCATCTAATGCCAACCCAACCATTTTTGCATTGTATCATGTTTTCTCATCTATTTAATGTGAGGTTCTCACCTGTTTAAGGTGCAAATTTCCCTTCTTTCCCCTACATCATCAATTTACACTAAATCCTTCCCATCCACATACAATTATGCATTAATATCTATCAACTTGAAAGAAACACCTCGACCCCATAGCTCCCTCCAGCTCTATTCTCATTTGTCTGCTTCCTTTAACATGAATCTTCTTGAAAAAGTAGTCTCCACTTCCTCCTTTTCCATTATTTCTTGACATACACCTCTAAAACTGTAATTGCTTTTGTTACTATTACCAATAATCTCCATGTTTTGAAAGTCAGTGGTCAACATGGTTTTGAAACATTTTCTTTGTACGACTCTTGGGATACCATTTATCTGTTATTCTCTTCCTTTCTCACTGGTACCTACTTAGATTTCAAAACTTGAATCATTGGAAGGTTCTAGGGTGTTCTTCAAGGCTCTTTGCGTCTATTCTCTATTAACACTCACCATCTAGGTAATCTCATCCAATGCCATTGCTTTAAATACATCTATGTACAATTACTCAAATTTTAATCACTACCACTAATCTCCCCCCTGAACTCCAGAGTCATACATACAATACCCATTTAACATGTTCACCCTGATATCTGAAAGGCATCTCAAATTTAACCTGCCCAAATGCAAACTCTTGATTCCTCTTCTACCCTCAAAACCTATTACTTCCTCCAGCCTTCTTCATTTCAATAAATGGCATGTTCATGATTTCGGTTGTTTATGCTACAAAATCTATTGTCATAATAAGTTCTCTTCCTTGCATATCCCACATTTAATCCATCAGTAAATCCCATAAGCTCTACCTTCAATACTTATTCCTAACCAACTACTTCTTAATACTTCTAACATCCTAGTTGAAATCATTGTCATCTGTCACCTATTCTATTGCCAAGGCCTCCTAAATGTGTCTGTTTCTAACCATGCCACTCTTACAGTCTATTCTCTATATAGTATCCAACAATCTTTATAAAATATAAATTGAATCATGTCAAAATTTTGTTGACAACCATCCATTGGCTTCCCATATCACTCAGAATGAGACCAAAGGCTCTAAATGAGGGACCAGGGAAGCCCTGAGTTTTCTGGTAGGGCTAAGGTCAGAGGGGGAGCACGTGTTTGGGGGTGTCTGCATGTGTGAGAGAGGTCACCCTCAAACCGCACTGCCAGCCGGGCCTCCTTGCCGCTGAGGACTGCGTCCAGCCCCTCTGATGGCTACAACCCCAGAGCGTTAAGGACTCGGGAAAGAAAGCACAATCGCAGGAGGAAATGGACCCAGCATCCTCAGCAGCAGGCTTGGCGCATGTCCGGGCCCTGGGCAATTTAGATCACAGCCAGGCTGCCCGGAGAGGGGGGCTGGGGGATGATTTCTCTCTTTTTTTAATGATTGCATAGCTCTGCCCCGCGGGGGGCCTATTTTACACTAAAAAAGACTCCAAATACAAGACTCTAAATCATCTCTGACCCATCCTGCAGATCTTCTGCATCGGCAGGCGGACTCTCAACCACTGCGCCACCAGGGAAGCCCCCCTATCATTCTTTTACTAATTCTGACCAATAACACTAGACCTCTAGCTATTTCTCAGATATTCCAAGCACCCTCCCCTCACTGCATTTATATTTTCCTCTGCCTAGAGGAAGCTCCCTCAAAATGTTTCCACGGCTACTCCATCACTTCCTCAAGTTCTATGCTCAAATGGGACCCTGGCTGAGAAGCCCAATTTGGCCAATCTATATAAAATAATGTCCTACCGCCATCACTCTGTATTCCCTTATCCTTCCTTCATAGGATTCATCACTAACTAATGTACATTATTTATTTGTTGTCTTTTTTTTCTACTTTAGAATATAAGCTCCAAGAGAACAGAAACATTCTCTTTTGTGTGAATTGCCATATTCCAGTCTTGGGACAGTTCCTGGTATGTGGTTGACACTTAATAGATCTCTATAGAATCAGCTGAATGACCCCTCTTAATTATGAAAATATAGGGTAAGAAGAAACTGTTGTCCCAGGTAAAGTTATACTATGACCTTGGTCAGACTTAATGAGTCTGCTTCTCACTGACATTCTTTGTCATTCAGAGCCCTAGGGATGGGTTCAACCAATTTGAATAGGGAGACCACAGGCCTTCAGGGAAGAAAGCTACAAAGACTCTACCACCTATTCCCCAGATTTGAGGTTAGAAATACTGTTTAAATGGACTAAGCTGATTCTGCCCATGGTCTCCTTGTCCAAAAGAACACCAAGTGCCCAAGCAGGAACTCACTAAGAGGGCAAGGGGAGTCTGAGCTGGAGATTCAGACTCGACATAGAGCCTATGTGCTTAGGAAGCATCTGGAGTCAGCCGCACTAAATTGTGTTGTGCATGGGGGATCAGTGACTGAGAAATTATTATAAAATGGCATTCTAACATTAGTGCTCCAGTCAGGGCACCAGTGATCAGCGCTGGTGCTAGCAAAGAGGGGCGTATGGATCAGCTTCTGTTGGTCTGTGCAAAACCAGCCTTCAGCAGAGGAAAACCAGGATTACAGTTCACTCTCTGCTCTATATTTGGAAAAAGAAAAACCTCCTTTAGGACTAAGTAAATATCAGAGTTCTTAGACAATTCAAGAGACTGTGGATAGGATGCGGAGTGATGGAGATGTTGTCCCAACACAAGAGTTCCTGCTAATAATGGCAAATCAAGGCTGCAAACATTTTTTTGAAAATAAAAAGAAGTATGACTATATTTGCAGATAGGGTTGGTGGAACAAATCAGATCAATGACTTGAACATGTCACAAAATGTATTCCATGGACTATAAACGGAAGCTACCTAAAAAGAATTTCCATGGCCAAATAAAGTAGGAAGACACAGGCTTAAAAACATTTAAACAACTTCCTTGACTGGAGGACTTCTCAAAGAGGAAACAGGATAGAGTGCAGCATTTCCCAAATGTATAGGATTAGGAAAACTGTCTTTGTAAGGGAGATTTCATTAGACTAAAATTCTGGGAATGCAATGGAGGAATGCTGCCAAGTTTAACTGTGTCGAATGAAATGGATTCTGCAAGAAAGTTTTATTAATGACTTGAGTGAACACTAGTGTCTTGGGCCAGTTAGATATGGCACCTGAATTTGTACAAAATAATGTATTCAATGAAAAATAGTTCATTTTAATTCTATAGGTGTGGAAAAAGTATTTTTAAACTCCCAAAGATGGGAAATTTGGAAGGGCATGGGCTACTATGTGTGGCAGGCATAAATTATTCAATTTATAAAGTCCCTCACTTCATTTTCATAGGAACTCTACATGTATTGTTATCTCTCCTTTTTATATGAAGAAAACAAAACTTGGGGTGTTTAATTGACTTACTAAAAAAAAAATTAATGGTAGGAGAGTCTGAACCAGGTCATTCCATTGCCAAAAATCCCAGGACTAATCAACTGATTCCTTCCTCCCTTCCTCCCTCCCTTCCTTCCTTCCTTCTTCCTTCTTCCTTTCCATTCTTCTGTCCCTTCTTTCTCTTCATGATGCCTCTCTAATGCCTCTCTAAAATTCAGAATCAATAAAAGAAATCAACAGTCTCGCCACCAAGGTTATGGGAGAAATACTCTGTCTTGGAAATCTGCAACTATTGTGCTGGTTACGTGAAAAACGGGTCCCATTTCGTATTATAGTGATCCATTATTTTATATGGACCACCCTGCACTTCCTATATTCTCTCCAGCCTCTTTTTATTTCACGGGAGCAAAAACTTTTTTTCTCTTAAAACAAAAGCTTCATTTAAAAGAAAAATTAACCATTATTTAAGGAGCAGCTTAAATGCCATTTCAAATCATACCCTATTTCTTTATAACCAAGGGACTCTACATAGAATATAGACTATTTGTAAAATGGTCACTTTTTTCCAGTCCACATTTCAGTCAGTTGTGTGGTAAGCAGGAAAGCAAAGGCTTCGTGCAGATGTGCTCAGTTACCACCTGAGACTGGTATTTTGCATTCTTGTTTTAATTCTGCTTTATAACCACACCAAGAGTTACTCAAATTTGGAAGGTATGATGGATCAAAAACTTATATAAATTCAAACAAATTGCTGGAAAGAAGTTAATCTCCTATATGCCTTTATCTTCTCTCCATTGCCTTTAAATTTGATTATAATTTTGCTGTTTCATAACCAAATAATCCTCTACCTTAAATACAGGTTCTCTGCCCCAAGCTGAGCTCTGAAATACTACTGCTGTGATAAACCCTGGCTGTAAGAGTTTGACTTAATAAAACTTACCATCTATCAAACTGAGAAACTTAAATGTTATGAGGATAAATGGTGGTATACTAACTTTGTGGATTCATTCTATGGTAAATTTTAACTTTTTCTTCCTCTTATAGCATTAATTCAGGTCAAGATTGAGATTTTAAACTTATATATATATATATATATATATATATATATATAAA
>NW_020185325.1:6078645-6088706 GCF_003031525.2 Neophocaena asiaeorientalis asiaeorientalis | reverse complement strand
TCCATAAACACAGATAAATAAATAAATAAATAAATATTCATCGGTAATGAGGAAAATGCAATTTAAACAATAATGACATATCATTTTTATGTGAGGTTATGGAGTTATTAACTAATGCCACTCTGGTAATCATTTTGCTATATATGTGTATCAAATCAACACTTTACACACCTTAAATTTACACAATGCTGCAAGTGAATTATACCTCAATAAAGCTGAGGAAAAAATGAGATACCACGATTCTGTTTTTGGTGAGCGCCCTGTTCTGGCTTATAAACTGCCACCATCTTGCTGTGTGCTCACATGACCTCTTCTTTGTTCTCTAGGAGACAGCAAGAGCTCCTGTGTCTCTCCTTCTTCTTATAAGGATACTAATCCCATCATGAAAGCCCCACCCTCATGACTTAATCTAAACCTAATTACCTCCAAAGGCCCCACCTCCTAATACCATCACATTGGCTGTTAGGGCTTCAACATATAATTTTGGGGGGGGGGGTTGGGGGGTAAAAACATTCAGGCCGTAACACTGATGAAGGACCACTTTTGAATATTTGTCAGTGGAGACACAAACATACTTAATCCCTGCAGTGCTGCCAAAATAGATTTAATTATATTGAGTAACTGTCAAAAAAATAATACTGAGAGAAAAAGGAAGGTAAAAAATTATAAATGCAGTGATGCAACTAATATTAAACATTTTTAAACAAAGAAGTTATAAATTATTTATGATACATATATGTATATAAGATAAAAATGAACTAGAAAGATGCACACCAAATTCATGATAGAGATTCCCTGTGGGGACCAGAGGAGTAGAACAAGACTGACATTGGTGGCTAATGGTAAATAAATATGAATAATTTTAACAATTATTAATTATGAAAATGTGTGTTCTATTATTCTATGTATTTTTCTGAAATATTTACTTTTTTTTGTTTGTTTTGTTTTGTTTTTCTTTTTTGCAGTACGTGGGCCTCTCACTGTTGCGGCCTCTCCCGTTGCGGAGCACAGGCTCCAGACGCGCAGGCTCAGCGGCCATGGCTCACGGGCCCAGCCGCTCCATGGCATGTGGGATCCTCCCAGACCGGGGCACGAACCCGTGTACCCTGCATCGGCAGGCGGACTCAACTGCTGCACCACCAGGGAAGCCCCTGAAACATTTACATTTTTAAAGTATTTTTTAAAACAATTAAATTATTAGAATCTAGGTACTTTGTGTTTTGTAATAAATTACTAACTACACCAGGGTTTGGAAGGTTGGAGGAGGTCTTGTTATCTTTAGCGTGGTTATGATAAATGGGGTTTATATTTGCAGGATAACCAGAATTGTTTAACAGAACTGGTAATTATAGATTGGATGTTCCAATGAAATATTTACCCAGTTTGGATGTTGAAAAGACATTTTCAAATATAAAAAAAACTGTGAAAATTTATACTATAATATGCTAAGGCCACTCTGGTTGGCATTAGTAATGTGTTACATGATTGCATTGATTGCAATATGGATAAAAAGTAGTGTAATCACACCCAATACCGAGCAACCTAAGGGAAGATTATAGTGTGATTGGAAGATGGAAAATGTTTTTATTCAAAGACAATGTAGGCATGAATTCTAAACTAAACCACCAATGGATTTAGCTATTTGCATTCCAAAACAAGTTTGAGATCAAGGATATTTTGCAGAAAAATGTGCAGAATAGAGGAGAAAGTAGAGAAACATGCATTTATGTGAGTGAATAACACACCTTTCTAAAAACTGCAGCTAAGCTAGTGGTAAATATTTTGAACCTATGCTTCTCTAAGCAGCACACTCAGAGGATCTACTGTCAAAATTTTAGAACTAGATAACAGTGGCCATTGGCATTTTATTGAGATATGTTATATGATAATTCATCTTTTACTTGAAGCTTGTATGTGCTAAGAATATGTCCCTGCCAAAACTGACTGCATTAGCTCAGGCCCCATCGTTTGTTACCTGCTTATCTATCAATTTACCCTCCTCGTCCAGTTCTTATCCTCTTTCTAGCTCATTGTTCACTCCAACATGACATCTCTGATAAAAAATTCTGGTCACATTGGGACTTCCCTGGTGGTTCAGTGGTTAAGAATCCGCCTTCCAATGCAGGGGACGTGTGTTTGATCCCTGGCCGGGGAACTAAGATCCCACATGCTACAGGGCAACTAAGCACGCACGCCACAACTAGAGAGCCCGGGTGCTGCAACTACTGAGCCTGCGCACTCTGGAGTCACAACTAGAGAACCCACGCACCACAACGAAGAGCCCATGCACCACAACTAGAGAGAAGCCCACGCGCCGCAAGTAAGAGCCCACGCATTGCAACAAAGATCCCACATGCCGCAACTAAGACCCTATGTGGCCTAATTAATTAAAAAAAAATTCTGGTCACATCAGTCCCTGCAGTGAGCTCACCCTATGGACTTGGAGGCATTTCCTTTAAGAATAGTTGAGTAAGAAATACAAGATGCAGAAAAATATGCAAAGTATTCTTTCGTAAAGAAAACAATGGCCAAAAAAAGCTGTGTGTATGGGTACTGAATATATATATATACATATTCACACATATTTGAATATGATTACATAACCAAGGAGAAAACAAATAAAGGATACAAAAGAAGTGTTAATATGAGTCGGGGAGGGAAAGAGGTGAATAAGGAAGGGGGAGAAGATGGAGAAGAGACAGAAGAATGCGAGGGAAGATCCAAGTAAAAGAGGAAAAGGAAAAAAAACAGTATGTATATGATCACCTCTATATATACTGATGTACAATATGTGTGTAATATTTTTAAATAAATGCTTGAAAAGCAAAACAATAATTATAACTTCCCATTATCTGTAGGGAGAAATTGAAACTCTTTGGGATAAAACAGAGCCTTTCCAATCCCCAAGTTCATATCTCACAATCACACTAGCCTATGTGCCAGCTGCACTTCATTGTTCCCACACCACACCATCCAAACTCTTCCCTTCTTACCTTCATACAGCCAGTATGTATCTGGAATGCCCTTTCCTCCTTTCTCCCCAGGAAATCCCTATCTCCCTTCAAGATCCAGTTTAAAAGTCCCTTGTGAGGCCTTTCTTAAATTCAGGTACTCTGTCTTCCGTACTCCCTTAAGTCTCCATAGATCCCTCTACTGTGATGCTAAATTATATATAAATATAATTTATATAAATTTATATAAATATAAATTATATTGTGATTACTTTTGGACATATTTCAGCATATGATTCTCTCACTAGATTATTAGTTCCATTGGGAAAAGTACCATTTGCGTAATTTTTTTCACATCAAGCACCTAGGATAATCCCAGCATTTAGGAGATGGTAAGCAATTTTTGTTGAATTAATTGATTGATTGGTTTCTGTGTGATTCTTCATTTTTAAAATGATGCCCAATATTTTTTGCTTATTGTGTGCCAAGTTTAAGCATTTAAGTCCCCATAAATCAATTAGTTTTATTTTGGTTAATAGCCATGTTTTACACACATCTCACACTTGCCTGTGTAACGAGATGTTAGGGAGGGATCCTTTCTATTTAAGTTTTGGGGGAGGCCCCCCAGTTAAGAACAAAACAAAAGGTAGCATGTTCTCCCATACTCTAAAATGAGGCACTATTCCTCCTATACAAGACTTGAAGGGTGGTGGACTCCAACCACTTGGTGACTCCACATCTATGTTAAAGGTCTCAAAGAGTTGAAATTGAGAGGACTGAAACAACAGAATTTCTCTGGAGAAAGCTTCTGGAGGCTTTCACAATTTTCCATCTCCCTCACCCACGAGAGAGGCTTTGAGAGCACCCCTCAGAGAGGCTGATGTTTGTTCCTTAAAGTTTGGAGGACGGAGAGGACAAGGGTCAGTCCACTCTTGAGAAATGTCAAGCAAACGACTAGCGGTAGAACTGTCTCCTTTGTGGCAGAGCGAAGAGATACAGCTATACTTGGAGCCAGCAGCACTCCTGACAACAGGGCAGGGTTTCAAGGTTCTGTGGACCCAATGAGGGTCCTTTAGATGGAAGCTGGCTAAGGGGTTCCTCTGAAAGGAGTTTTCTAGAGATGAGGTAACCTTAGCATAGAGAAGCTATGGGGTCCTTATTGATGCTGAAGTTGAGGAGCAGTTAAAGCATCCAAGCAGAAGAGAGGGGTTATGGTGAGAGAACCTGTGAGGTGCTCACAAGAGTATCCCACAGGTCAGCTGTAAACACACCACAAACCAACACAGATGGCGAGCATACCTGTTCCATCCGTCTCCTCCCTCCCGCCCCAACAAGGAAGGGTAAAACTCCAGAGCCGGTGGTTAGGGGGATGGCAGGACGTTTCCTCTTCGGCAACAGGACCAAAACGAGGATGAGAGAAGCTTTGAACTTCACGTGAAATTGGGAGTTCATTTTAATTACTGTAATGGGATTGTTAGTGTGACTATATATGACTAGAGTACTTCTTTTATTGTACAAAAATGAATGAAAACGCTACAGAACTTACCTGAGATTTCAACCCAATGTGGGGAAACAGCTAATCCATAGGAAGGTTTGAATTTAACATGTTCTAATTGTTCAAACAAACTGCTTGTGTATGTTAATTTACACAACAGAATGGAATGAGAAATATGTATTAATTAGTACACATTTATTGCCACTATTTGGGGGGGAAACCTCAAATGCGTGCTTGGCTCAGAGAGAAATATTGGATCATTGTTATTTTAAAGGTCAACAACAGAGTAAACTGCCTAGTTCATATGATACATATGTGTATATACATATATATATAATTTCATGATTGAAACTCACAATTAAATCACTGCAGCCATTCTGACACACACAAAAATCTTATCTTCATAAAGAATTTTAAATGGTCATACAATATGAGATATTCTCATAGTCCAAAGGAGTGATTAAGAGAACACTACTTTTAGAAATTTTTTCTACTATATTAATTCACTGCATGTCAGGGATGGTAGTAGGCACTGGGGAAACAAAGATGAATAAGACCACATCCTTGTTACTGAGAAGTTCACAGCCAAGAAGGAAGACAAACACACAGACAAAAAATGCCAGCCACTGGGCTAGTGAAGACTTTTGTCAGATCACATCTGGACTATTATGGTGCCACCTAACTGTGCTTCCTGCCTCTAGACTCACGCCCCTTGTGCCCATCTACATTGATTTCTAAAATAACTGTAATGTGCCCACAGCATACACTTGCACTGAATGCTCTACTAGCTTTTAGTAAACTTCAGTGTTAAGTTCAAGTACCTGAATCTGGGATGGTGTTTATGATCTGCCCCCTAACCAGTCTCCCTTTTATACACTCCCCTTTTGTTAACGTTATACTCCAGTGCCTCAAACTATATCACATTGTTTAACACCTCTGAGCCTTGGTCCATTCTGTTTTCCCCCTGGAATTCCTTCCCTATCTCATCTGCCTCCAAAATCGCCGTTCATTCTCTGAAACCCTGCTAAGATATTCACCTCTTCTGTGAGGCCCTTCATGCCCACCCCTCTTTTCTAAACTAATCACATCCTCATTCATGTTAATTCTATTTCTTAGCCATACTTCTAAAATGGCACACATGTTTTTGGTCGAAAAATATTTACTCAGACACTTATCTTTATCTCTAGACCACTAAGCGCCTGGCGTGCTGGCTGGAAATGGTAGACAATGAACAAATGAAGTAACTGAACCAAGCTGAATTTGGTTCAGTTGGATGATCATAATGATATTTATTGACCACGTTAGGAGCCGTTTCTCAGGACTCAAATGGAAAGTTGCTGAAAAGCTCTTTTAATCGACTCTTTTTAAAAAGATTTATTTATTTCATTTATTTAGTTTAATTCTTTTTTTGGCCACGCTGTGCTGGCATGCAGAATCTTAGTTCCCCAACCAGGGATTGAACCTGTGCCCCCTGCAGTGGAAGCCTGGAGTCTTAACCACGGGACCACCAGGGAAGTCCCAATTGATTCTTAAGAATAACTCTAAAAAATGAGGCAGATTGGAGGAAAGTTGGCTGGCTTACTCTGTGAATCAGGTTCAGGATACACAGGATGGACACTGAAGAGTCCTGAGAGGTTCAGGAGGTCCGGGTCCTATAAGGACTTGGGGATTGGAAGAAACAATTAGCTACCACTACTGAGAAGTCAAACAAAAAATCCCGGCAGCCTGGTATGTTGTTCATCTGACTCTGCTCATACTTTAGATGCCATTTGTTTTTTCATATGGCTTCCATGCTCCTCTAGCTTTCCCTAAGGCCTACTTATATTCAGAGAACCTATAATAAAAAGATTAGATAAACAATAACGATGGCTGCTTTTCACTTATTGGAAATTCACACAGTTTATATAAATGTATAAACGTCAGGAAGAATTATTAACCAAACACACTCCCCACACACAATTCCCTAGTATCTTTCATTTCTTCCTTGATTGCAACTTTAAAAAACAAAAACTAAAGACTTGGACTTTTCCTCCTAATTTTTATAATTCCTGAATATAACTGAATGGGAAATATTTAAATTAATTTTTCCATAGCACCACGATCATATCTTTACTTTAACATCTGTGATTGTGATTAGTGGTTTCCCATCTCCACCACTACCACTATCATGAGTAGTAGAACATTTTTAGGGTCTACTTATCCCAGAGACCAACTTAAGTTAGTTTACATACATGCACCTTAGGTTTTACAGCTCACATACACAGACGAAAAATCTAGTCCATCTGGGTATAGATCATGACCCTGGCTCTACATATCCCAAGAGGCAAATTACTAAGCAACCTATTCCCAGCTAACTGAGAGCCTGAAGCCTAACTATAGTTTCTGATCATTCACTCATTCAACAAATACTTAGTGAGCTTCTACTGAGGGTCAAGCACTAAACTACACTTTATAAATACTAACATACATAGAACACGCATTACCTTCAGGGAGCTCCACAGTGAATCCATAGATAATGACAAATACCTGAGGAAAGAGCTATGTTAGAAGGTACTTAAGGAACCCAGAGGGGGCTCCAGGGAAAACACCTAGGAGGTATCCTAGAAGATCTCGTGTTTAAGTAAGTTTTGAAGGATGAATAAGAGTTAGGCCAGATAATGGGGAAGGGAATTCTAAGCAGCAGCAACCACAGATACAAAAGCATGAAAGCATAAGCCTGGTGTTTATTAAGAAGTTTCAGGGTTGAGAGACCTTCAAGATAGTGGAGAAGTAAGACATGGAGATCACTTTCCTCCCCACAAATACATCAGAAATACATCTACATGTGGAACAACTCTTACAGAACATCTACTGAACACTGGCAGAAGACCTAAGACCTCCCAAAAGGCAAGAAAATACCCACGTACCTGGGTAGGGCAAAAGAATAAACAGAGACAAAAGAATAGGGACGGGACCTGCACCAGTGGGAGGGAGCTGTGAAGGAGGAAAGGTTTCCACACACTAGGAAGCCCCTTTGTGGGCAGAGACTGCGGGTGGCGGAGGGGGTAAGCCTCAGAGCCACGGAGGAGAGCACAGCAACAAGGGTGCAGAGGGCAAAGCAGAGAGATTCCCACACAGAGGATCGGTGCCGACCAGCACTCACCAGCCCGAGAGGCTTGTCTGCTCACCCGTCGGGACGGCCGCGGGCTGGGAGCTGGGGCTGGGAGCTGAGGCTCGGGCTTCGGAGGTCAGAGCACAGGGAGAGGACTGGGATTGGCTGCGTGAACACAGCCTGAGGGGGCTAGTGTGCCTCAGCTAGCCAGAAGGGAGTCCGGGAAAAAGTCTGGACCTGCCTAAGAGGCAAGAGACAATTGTTTCGGGATGCACAAGGAGAGGGGATTCAGAGCACTGCCTAAATGAGCTCCAGTGATGGGCGTGAGCTGCAGCTATCAGCACGGACACCATGAAACACTAAGGCTGCTACTACAGCCACCAAGAAGCCTGTGTGCAAGCACAGGTCACTCTCCACACCTCCCCTTCTGGGAGTCTGTGCAACCCATCATTGCCAGGGTCCCGTGATGCAGGGACAACTTCCCCGGGAGAACGCACGGCACACCTCAGGCTGGTGCAACGTCACGCCGGCCTCTGCCGCCGCAGGCTTGCCCCGCATCCATACCCCTCCCTGCCCCCGGCCTGAGTGATCCAGAGCCCTCTTAATTGAGATGGTGGATTTTGGGAGCAACTGTAGACTTGGGGTTTGCTTTCTGCAACTAATTTGTTTCTGGTTTTATGTTTATCTTACTTTAGTATTTAGAGTTTATTATCATCAGATTTATTCATTGATTTGGTTGCTCTCTTCCTTTTATATATACATATTTTTTTTTTTTCCTTTTTCTCTTTTTGTGAGTGTGTATATGTATGTTTCTTTGTGTGATGTTGTCTGTATAGCTTTGCTTTTACCATTTGTCCTAGGGTTCTGTCTGTTCGTTTTTTTTTTTTACTTTTTATTTTTAATAATTAAAAAAATTATTTTAATAACTTTATTTTTATTTTATTTTTTTCTCCCTTTTCTTCTGAGCCATGTGTCTGACAGGGTCTTGGTTCTCTGGCTGGGTGTCAGACCTGTGCCTCTGAAGTGGGAGAGCCGAGTCCAGGACATTGGTCCACTAGAGACCTCCCAGCTCCACGTAATATCAAACAGTGAAAGCCCTCCCAGAGATCTCCATCTCAATGCTAAGACCCAGCTCCACTCAACGACCAGCAAGCTACAGTGCTGGACATCCTATGCCAAACAACTAGCAAGACAGGAACACAACCTCACCCATTAGCAGAGAGGCTGCCTGAAATTATAATAAGGTCACAAACACCCCAAAACACACCATCGGATGCAGTCCTGCCCACCAGAAAGACAAGATCCAGCCTCATCCACCAGAACACAGGCACCAGTCCCCTCCAGCAGGAAGCCTACACAACCCACTGAACCAACCTCAGCCACTGGGGGCAGACACCAAAAACAATGGGAACTACGAACCTGCAGCCTGCGAAACACAGTAAGTTAACTTAACAGTAAGTTAATCAAAATGAAAAGACAGAGAAACACACAGCAGATGAAGGAGCAAGGTAAAAACCCACCAGACCAAACAAATGAAGAGGAAATAGGCAGTCTACCTGAAAAAGAATTCAGAGTAATGACAGTAAAGTGATGCAAAATCTTGGAAATAGAATGGAGAAAATACAAGAAACATTTAACAAGGACCTAGAAGAACTAAAGAGCAAAGAAACAATGATGAACAACACAATAAATGAAATTGAAAATTCTCTAGAAGGAATCAATAGCAGAATAACTGAGGCAGAGGAACGGATAAGGGACCTGGAAGATAAAGTAGTGGAAATAACTACCACAGAGCCGAATAAAGAAATAACAATGAAAAGAATTGAGGACAGTCTCAGAGACCTCTGGGACAACATTAAACGCACCGACATTCGAATTATATGGGTCCCAGAAGAAGAAGAGAAAGGGACTGAGTTTGGTAAATTTAAGAAAACTGAAATCATATCAAGTATCTTTTCCAACCACAATGCTATGAGACGACATATCAGTTACAGGAAAAAAATCTGTAAAAAATACAAACAAGTGGAAGCTAAACAATACACTACTAAAAAACCAAGAGGTCACTGAAGAAATCAAAGAGGAAATCAAAAAATACCTAGAGGCAAATGACAATGAAAATATGATGACCCAAAACCTATGGGATGCAGCAAAAGCAGTTCTAACAGGGAAGTTTATAGCAATACAATCCTACTTCAAGAAATAAAAAACACCTCAAATAAACAACCTAATCTTACACCTAAAGTAATTAGAGAAAGAAGAACAAAAAAACCCCCAAAGTTGGCAGAAGGAAATAAATCATAAAAATCAGATCAGAAATAAATGAAAAAGAAATGAAGGAAACGATAGCAAAGATCAATAAAACTAAAAGCTGGTTCTTCGAGAAGATAAACAAAATTGATAAACCATTTGCCAGACTCATCAAAAAAAAGGGAGAAGGTGCTTCCCTGGTGGCGCAGTGGTTGGGAGTCCGCCTGCTGATGCGGGGGACACAGGTTCGTGCCCCGGTCTGGGAGGGTCCCACATG
>NW_020185325.1:6077063-6078591 GCF_003031525.2 Neophocaena asiaeorientalis asiaeorientalis | reverse complement strand
AGGCCCGCGTACCGCAAAAAAAAAAAAAGGGAGAAGACTCAAATCAACAGAATTAGAAATGAAAAAAGAGAGGTAACAACTGACACTGCAAAATACAAAGGATCATGAGATATTACTACAAGCAACTATATGCCGATAAAGTAGACAAGAAAGAAATGGAAAAATTCTTAGAAAAGCACAACCTTCAGAGACTGAGCAAGGAAGAAATAGAAAATATAAACAGACCAATCACAAGCACTGAAATTGAGACTGTGATTAGAAATCTTCCAACAACCAAAAGCCCAGGACCACATGGCTTCACAGGTGAATTCTATCATTTAGAGAAGAGCGAACACCTATCCTTCTCAAATTTTTCCAAAATATAGCAGAAGAAGGAACACTACCAAACTCATTTGACGATATGACCATCACCCTGATACCAAAACCAGCCAAAGATGTCACAAAGAAAGAAAACTACAGGCCAATATCACTGATGAACATAGATGCAAGACTCCTCAACAAAATACTACCAAACAGAATCCAACAGCACACTAAAAGGATCATACACTATGATCAAGTGGGGTTTATCCCAGGAATGCAAGGATTCTTCAATATATGCAAATCAATCAATGTGATAAACCACATTAAGAAACTGAAGGAGAAAAACCATACAATGATCTCAATAGATGCAGAAGAAGCTTTCAACAAAATTCAACACCCATTTATGACAAAAACCCTACAGAAAGTAGGCATAGAGGGAACTTACCTCAACATAATAAAGGCCATATATGACACCCACAGCCAACATCGTTCTCAATGGTGAAAAAATGAAACCATTTCCTCTAAGATCAGGAACAAGACAAAGTTGTCCACTCTCACCACGATTATTCAACATAATTTTGGAAGTTTTAGCCACAGCAATCACAGAGGAAAAAGAAATAAAAGGAAACCAAACTGGAAAAGAGGAAGTAAAGCTGTCACTGTGTGCAGATGACATGATACTATACATAGAGAATCCTAAAGAGGCTACCAGAAAACTACTAGAGCTAATCAATGAATCCGGTAAAGCAGCAGGATACAAAATTAATGCACAGAAATCTCTTGCATTCCTATACACTAATGATGAAAAATCTGAAAGAGAAATTAAGGAAACACTCCCATTTATCATTGCAACAAAAAGAATAAAATATCTAGGAATAAACCTACCTAAGGAAACAAAAGACCGGTATGCAGAAAACTATAAGATACTGATGAAAGTAATTACAGATGATACAAACAGATGGAGAGATATACCATGTTCTTGGATTGGAAGAATCAATACTGTGAAAATGACTATACTACCCAAAGCAATCTACAGATTCAATGCAATCCCTATCAAATTACCAATGGCATTTTTCACAGAACTAGAACAAAAAAATTCACAATTTATATGGGAACACAAAAGACCTTGAATAGCCAAAGCAATCTTGAGAAAGAAAAATGGAGCTGGAGGAGTCAGGCTCCTGGACTTCAGACTATACTACAAAGCTACAGTAATCAAGACAGTATG
>NW_020185325.1:5996380-6074044 GCF_003031525.2 Neophocaena asiaeorientalis asiaeorientalis | reverse complement strand
CTCTAGGCAGGAAACACAAGAGAAGGAAAAGACCTACAATAACAAACCCAAAACAATTAAGAAAATGGTAATAGGAACAAACATATTGATAACTACCTTAAATGTAAATGGATTAAATGTTCCAACCAAAAGACACAGACTGGCTGAATGGATACAAAAACAAGACCCATATATATGCTGTCTACAAGAGACCTACTTCAGACCTAGGGACACACACAGACTGAAAGTGAGGGGATGGAAAAAGATATTCCATGCAAATGGAAATCAGAAGAAAGCCGGAGTAGCAATTCTCATATCAGACAAAATAGACTTTAAAATAAAGACTATTACAAGAGACAAAGAAGGACACTACATAATGATCAAGGGATCAATCCAAGAAGAAGATATAACAATTGTAAATATTTATGCACCCAACATAGGAGCACCTCAATACATAAGGCAAATACTAACAGCCATAAAAGGGGAAATCGACAGTAACACAATCATAGTAGGGGACTTTAACAGCTCACTTTCACCAATGGACAGATCGTCCAAAATGAAAATAAATAAGGAAACACAAGCTTTAAATGATACATTAAACAAGATAGACTTAATTGATATTTATAGGACATTCCATCCAAAAACAAAAGAATACACTTTCTTCTCAAGTGCTCATGGAACATTCTCCAGGATAGATTATATCTTGGGTCACAAATCAAGCCTTGGTAAATTTAAGAAAACTGAAATCATATCAAGTATCTTTTCCAACCACAATGCTATGAGACGACATATCAGTTACAGGAAAAAAATCTGTAAAAAATACAAACAAGTGGAAGCTAAACAATACACTACTAAAAAACCAAGAGGTCACTGAAGAAATCAAAGAGGAAATCAAAAAATACCTAGAGGCAAATGACAATGAAAATATGATGACCCAAAACCTATGGGATGCAGCAAAAGCAGTTCTAACAGGGAAGTTTATAGCAATACAATCCTACTTCAAGAAATAAAAAACACCTCAAATAAACAACCTAATCTTACACCTAAAGTAATTAGAGAAAGAAGAACAAAAAAACCCCCAAAGTTGGCAGAAGGAAATAAATCATAAAAATCAGATCAGAAATAAATGAAAAAGAAATGAAGGAAACGATAGCAAAGATCAATAAAACTAAAAGCTGGTTCTTCGAGAAGATAAACAAAATTGATAAACCATTTGCCAGACTCATCAAAAAAAAGGGAGAAGGTGCTTCCCTGGTGGCGCAGTGGTTGGGAGTCCGCCTGCTGATGCGGGGGACACAGGTTCGTGCCCCGGTCTGGGAGGGTCCCACATGCCGCGGAGCGGCTGGGCCCGTGAGCCATGGCCGCTGAGCATGCACGTCCCAGGCCTGTGCTCCGCGGCGGGAGGGGCCGCAGCAGTGACAGGCCCGCGTACCGCAAAAAAAAAAAAAGGGAGAAGACTCAAATCAACAGAATTAGAAATGAAAAAAGAGAGGTAACAACTGACACTGCAAAATACAAAGGATCATGAGATATTACTACAAGCAACTATATGCCGATAAAGTAGACAAGAAAGAAATGGAAAAATTCTTAGAAAAGCACAACCTTCAGAGACTGAGCAAGGAAGAAATAGAAAATATAAACAGACCAATCACAAGCACTGAAATTGAGACTGTGATTAGAAATCTTCCAACAACCAAAAGCCCAGGACCACATGGCTTCACAGGTGAATTCTATCATTTAGAGAAGAGCGAACACCTATCCTTCTCAAATTTTTCCAAAATATAGCAGAAGAAGGAACACTACCAAACTCATTTGACGATATGACCATCACCCTGATACCAAAACCAGCCAAAGATGTCACAAAGAAAGAAAACTACAGGCCAATATCACTGATGAACATAGATGCAAGACTCCTCAACAAAATACTACCAAACAGAATCCAACAGCACACTAAAAGGATCATACACTATGATCAAGTGGGGTTTATCCCAGGAATGCAAGGATTCTTCAATATATGCAAATCAATCAATGTGATAAACCACATTAAGAAACTGAAGGAGAAAAACCATACAATGATCTCAATAGATGCAGAAGAAGCTTTCAACAAAATTCAACACCCATTTATGACAAAAACCCTACAGAAAGTAGGCATAGAGGGAACTTACCTCAACATAATAAAGGCCATATATGACACCCACAGCCAACACCGTTCTCAATGGTGAAAAAATGAAACCATTTCCTCTAAGATCAGGAACAAGACAAAGTTGTCCACTCTCACCACGATTATTCAACATAATTTTGGAAGTTTTAGCCACAGCAATCACAGAGGAAAAAGAAATAAAAGGAAACCAAACTGGAAAAGAGGAAGTAAAGCTGTCACTGTGTGCAGATGACATGATACTATACATAGAGAATCCTAAAGAGGCTACCAGAAAACTACTAGAGCTAATCAATGAATCCGGTAAAGCAGCAGGATACAAAATTAATGCACAGAAATCTCTTGCATTCCTATACACTAATGATGAAAAATCTGAAAGAGAAATTAAGGAAACACTCCCATTTATCATTGCAACAAAAAGAATAAAATATCTAGGAATAAACCTACCTAAGGAAACAAAAGACCGGTATGCAGAAAACTATAAGATACTGATGAAAGTAATTACAGATGATACAAACAGATGGAGAGATATACCATGTTCTTGGATTGGAAGAATCAATACTGTGAAAATGACTATACTACCCAAAGCAATCTACAGATTCAATGCAATCCCTATCAAATTACCAATGGCATTTTTCACAGAACTAGAACAAAAAAATTCACAATTTATATGGGAACACAAAAGACCTTGAATAGCCAAAGCAATCTTGAGAAAGAAAAATGGAGCTGGAGGAGTCAGGCTCCTGGACTTCAGACTATACTACAAAGCTACAGTAATCAAGACAGTATGGTACTGGTACAAAAACAGAAATATAGATCAATGGAACTTGATAGAAAGCCCAGAGATATACCGTGGAAGGGTAAGCTGGGAAAAAGTGAGAGAGTGGCATGGACATATATACACTACCAAGCGTAAAATAGATAGCTAGTGGGAAGCAGCTGCGTAGCACAGGGAGATCAGCTCGGTGCTTTGTGACCACCTAGAGGGGTGGGATAGGAAGGGTGGGAGGGAGACGCAAGAGGGAGGAGATATGGGGGTATATGTATATGTATAGGTGATTCAGTTTGTTATAAAGCAGAAACTAACACACCATTGTAAAGCAATTATACTCCAATAAAGATGTTAAAAAGAAAAAAAGAAGAAAACATCATACAATGTAAAAACTGTATTACAGAGCAAAAGAGCTTATTATAAAATCCTGTTTCTTAAAATAAAATAAAATTTCAATAGTATGAAAAAAAAAAGCTTCAGGCTTTCCATTAGCTGGAGCTGGGGTGTGCATAAGGGTGGAGAGAGAGTTAGAGCTGGACTACCAGGCAGGCCTTGATGGTCAAATGCCTCTTGGGCCATGTTTAGATTTTCCCTGAAAGTGATGAGGAGTCACTTCAGAAATTTTACCAGGCAAGTGGCTGGATCAAATTGGTGTTTTAGAAAAGTCATTCTGGCTGAAGTCTAAAGGAGGACGAAGAACCAGTTAGAGAGTTATTGCAGTAATTCAGGTAAGATAGGGAATCCTGAGAAATGAGCTGTTTGGGATGGAAGATGCTGAGGACAGCTTTGCGAGAGCTGAGATAGCTGCTAGAAAATTGACTACAATAAACACTTCTTGGTTTCTATAGTTGTATAGTTTCCCCTTCTAGCCATCCCTAGTTTCAGTCTAAACTGCATGTTTTCAGTGCAAGTAGTAAACTAGCCGGTGCACCATAAGCCTGTTGCTAACTCCAGACTTTCTGCTGTGTAGTTTTGTAGTGGTATACCTGGCTGATGTAGTTTGTACTAGGCCTGAATTATCCAGACTGCAATATCCGCTTTTGGAATTTCAACCACTTTCATTTAGCCTCAAATCACAGCAGAAACACTCAATCCCAGTTATCTTGCTTCCTGGGAAGTCTGGTGAGAGAATGAAAAACAAAAAGTCATGGAAATCTTGCTCCACAGCTACATTTACTAGCCAGAGCTCCATGAGCATAACCAGGTAAGGTCAGGAAATGGTACCCAGAGGTGAAGAACTGTGCTGTGGTCCCTGGGGTTTTGGTTTGGTTTGTCAATGTATAGAAAATTAACAGACAACTACACAGATTTGAAAATTATATCGTAAAGTTTTGCCATGATTTCTTACAGGAAAATTATTTTTGATAAATGCATTTTTAGATTATTCATCCTTCTCCAATAATAATTCCATCACATATGTCAAGGAGTTACTATATATGTGTCTAGAAATAAGGAAAATGATCTAAGCTAGAGATATTCAAATATAATTTTTAAGAAAACAAAGTAATGAACTTTTTTAATACTCTTAACATTTTACATATGAAAAAGTATTGTCTCTGCCTCCATCTTAAAGATGAATGACAAAAAAACATTAACGGATGTGAGTGCCAAATATTCTAAATAATGGGCTCTAGTAACTAAACAAGCACGTTGGGGTTTTTATTTAATGAAAAAAAAGCCAAACGGTCACTGTGCAATGTTTTCTTATGTGAATGGATGTACAAAGTTCAGCAATTCAGACACTTGACAAATTCCAATTTCCAAATTAATTTTGAAAACTTTGGAATGTTTAAATATGATTAACTCCAAACTTATGATCCCATACCCTTCCCAAAAGAAGCAATTCTTCATAAACCTTGATTTAATAGGCAAATTTAAAGCGATAAGATTTAAAAAGTCTAAGATTCTACTCAGACTACTAAGAATTAAACTAAATAAACTATACTAACCACTAGCTCATTAAAAGTGTTATTTTAATTTCTAAACATGTATTATGCAAAAATAAGGAATATTTATAGTGATTTCAATCGGTGTACTAGGAAAATGCTGAGTGAAATATTGCTTTCTGTTCGTAAAACTCCAAAATGTAAATGCATTTTATATCTTCATAAAATCACCTTATATGAAAGGTGAATATGAAGTAGCACAAGAAATCAGCACATTTACTACCCCTTGATAGTAGTGACTAGAAATAGAATTCTTGAAAAAAAATTAAACAACATAAAACTGGCTTCTTGGTTAGCAACTTTGGAGTTTCCCAGTCTGTTATGTGGTTGGACTATTGCTGGCTTGTCTCGGTTGGGTTGACCACCCATCTAGCACTCAATCCACATGCCCAGGCTTGTGGGTGTCTTTCTGTTCTCCTGTTTTTAAAGCCATGTTTGAGTTTTCACTGACCTCCTGTTATGGTGACCTCTGAAGCAAAAACATTACTACTCCCGCCATGGGCTATGTATGATGTTATAAATGTGAATTAAGTATTGGGCAGATGGGTATAAAAAAAAAAAAAAAAGGCTAGATATCCTTGTAGGAGGCCAAACCAGTTGGGGAAAAATGCAAAAATCTAAATTGCAAACTTCTGAGAATTTCCCAGCACCTTCACATCATTTCCACATTTTGAAAAGAATGTAGTAAGACGTTTTACAAAACAGAAACTGATACAAATAAATAGCGGAAAGACAGAGAAATGTAATTCATGTGTTGAAAACAAAAAAAAAGATAATGTTTTGAAAAGTATATTTTATGTATAGTTACAACAATGCCTAGATGTATTCCAACTGGTACTACGTGGCTTCTTAAGGCAACTAGGGTTTGGTCCCTACTTACAAATGACACAGGAAGAGGCTCAGAAACTGTCTCTTCCCGTGGAGGCTTTGGGAGGAGAACCAACTGGGATCTCTGATCTACCACCACTACATGCCCTTTAATCCGAGGAGGAGTACTGCTCTTAACTATTTACAGGTACCATCTTTTTGAACAAAGTGTTTCATAGCTTTAAGAAAAATCTGAAAAATACTAATCTTGTCTGGAACTCAGAAAGATAAATTTACTACAAGTAATAAAGAGATTCGAGAGTAGACCCCCTTTCTCCTAGCTGTTCAACCAGTTTTTGCTTATCTACCTCACAGTAGCTCAAAATAATTCAGCCAACAAATACGGAAGAGATTGCCACGATATAGTACAGCTAGGCAATAAACCTAACTCTCCTCTTAGACATCCTATTCTTTCGTTCACTTAGATTTTTGTTTTATTTTGAAACTCTGAGCCAGATTTCTATTCTTCTTAATTTTGAGACTTGTAGCTGATATGATTAGTTACTATATACAATATTCATTTATTCTACATTCCACACTAACAGGACCCAGTTTAGCTGGGGGCTGCAACGTGCTCAGCTAAAAACTTTATTTTCCAGCCTCCATTGCAAGTGGGTGGCCCTGTGACTAAATTCTGCCAATAAAATGTAAGCAGATGCTGTTGGGTGGGGCTGATTCAGCATACGCATTGGTCCTTTCCCCTCCCTATTCTTTCTGCCTAAAATGGTCATGTTTTGTACAAAACTTCCTCTATCACAACTGTGGAGCAGAAAGGTAGAAGGATCCTTAGGCACGGGTGACAACATGGCACTAACACACCAGCCCTGGAACTTTGCGCTTTCCTCACAGTTGTTGGCTGTTAATCACAATCTTACCTTTGGAACAAAAATCACAACCCTACACCTTGGTACAAAAACGTATGGTAAAAATTCTTCAATTTCTCCCACAGTTTAAAAGTAGCATGATAACAACACCCCAAGTGTGTAAAGCTTTTTCAATAGATATGTATCATTCATTGGTAGGAACATAGTTTAAATCTTCTACTCCCAGTTTTAAAAGAATCTCAAATTCTGAATGTGACAGTAGGACTACAGCCTTTGCTTGCTATGTTGAAAAATGCTTTCCTGGGAAATTCCTGTGAAAGGAAATCTCTGTGCGGTAACTGATCTTAATCAGATTACTTGAAGAGAAAGTCCTGTACTAGTCCAATATTTTGATTTTAAATTCTGTCTAAAAAGAAACACAGTTTTATTGTTTTCCTGATGATAATATCCATTTATTAATAGCAAACACTTTAAGGGTTTGTTCTCTTATCTTAATTAAATATATAAATCACATAATATTAGAGCCCTGAAGAAATATTGTTCATATTTAATTTTTTTCCAGTTTTATTGAGAAATAATTGCTATACATTACTGCATAAGCTTAAGGTATAGAGCATGATGGTTTGATTTACATATTTTGTGAAATGATTACAATCGGTTTAGTTAATATCCATCATCTCATATAGATACAATAAAAAGAAAAAAATTGTTTTCTCCTTGTGATGAGAACTCTTAAAACCTACTCTCTTAACTTTCCTGTATGATCGTACAGCGGTGTTAACTATAGCCATCATGTTGGACATTACATCTCTAGTACTTGCTTACCTTATAACTGGAAGTTTGTACCTTTTGACCACCTTCCTCCAATTTCCCTCCCGCCCAGCCCCTGCCTCTGGTAACCACGAATCTGTTTCCTTTTATTGTGAGTTTGTTGTTTTAGATTCCACGTATAAGTGAAATCATACAGTATCTGTCTTTCTCTGTCTGACTTATTTCACTTAGTATAACGTCTTCAAGGTCCATCCATATTGTTGCAAATAATAGGATTTCCTTTTTTTATAGCTGAATAATATTCCTCTGTGTGTGTGTGGACCACAATTTGAACAAATTTTGATGATACTCTAGCCTATCCTCTCATTTTTCAATGGGAAAGACAAAAAAAAGGCAAGAGGAGCTGAAGTGATACTTCTTAACTTTTCACTATTCATTGGATTCTTTCTCAAATGGAAGAACTTCATGAAGTAGTGAAAGAAGAAAGTACTTCTACCACTTGCTTAGAGTTCTCCTTCCTTGTCTTTTATCTCAACCTCCCTCCTCCACCCCGTGAGGATGCCCTTCCTTCTCCCACTTATAACTGCTCCCCTCCTTTAACCCAGCTAACTGCAGCTCAGCCTTGAAGACCCAACAGGGTCTCATCCAGAGAGCTGTCCCTGACTGTGCCCACTTGCCATGCCCAGGCCCTGGCCAGGCGAGGAGCTTCCCCCTTTGCTGGCTGCACGCTGTGCACACCACCATCACCACACACCTACCTCAGATCTTGGTGATCTGGATATGCCTTCTCCTTCCCAAAAGAAAGTGAAATCCCCAAGGGCAAGGGCCAAATCTGTATGCCCCAGAGCGCAGCATCGGATCTGGGGGAATATACTTTCCCTAATACTTCCTTTTTACAAAATACATGCCAGTGAACCCTAGTGTAATGAGGACAAATGTTGAATCAGTGGAATCTCACTCAGCTCTTTAATGCATTTTGAAACCCTTTCTCCTATTGACTTCCATCCTACGGCCAAACAGATGTCCATACGCTCAGGAGAAGTGGCTCCAAAAGGCCAAAAAGAGGTTTGGTAATACTGCAAATGTTGCGAACAACCCATTTTAATGTATGGTAGTACAATACAAAGTACCTAGTTTTGTCTTTTGGGGAAGGTATAAGAATTTAATTATAAGGAGCAAGTAGGGTAGTTAAATAAACAGAGCACACTTGATAAAATCATTTGTGCAAGTCTCTGGTTGCTCAGGCTTGGTTTCCTAGCACATTGTGAAAGATATGGCTTTTTAAATTAATAGGTTAATCTAGGCTTAAGAAAGGAAGATACAACAATGGAAAAAGCACTGATGCAAAATGCAGCAGGAAATCAACTCTCGGAGGAAGCATATTTTCTAGAACAGAGATAAGGGAAACTAGAATGTTCCAAATTATATACTTTAGGCAACATATTAAATTTGTTCTTTACCACATCAACTATAATTTAGTTGCAGAGATTTCTAAATGAGAGTTCTCTGGTTCGCCCTATGCATGCCACTCCTCAATCTGGCACTCAAGGTATCTCTATATAGGACTCCAATTCACCTTTTCTAACTGCAGTAGACCCTTGAACAACATGGGTTTGAACTGCGTGGGTCCACTTATGCTCGGATTCCTTTCAATAAACACTACAGTATGAAGCGACCCGTGGTTGGTTGAATCCTCAGATGTGGAACTGTGTATACCAAAGGCCAACTATAAAGTCATGGGCAGATTTTCGACTATGTGGAGGGTCGATTCGCCTAACCCCCTCATTGTTCAAGGGTCAACTGTACTTCACCTTCTGGGTTCTATGCTCACAATTGTTAAAATGGATCATTGGTTGTTCCCCAGATACAACACAATTTTTTCTACCCCTTTGCCTTTGCACATACTGTTGCCTCCTCCTGAAGCTCTCAGCTACTGCTTCCATTTGCTTCCCCTCCTCCAGGCACCCGGCCCACTGCGCCCTTCTTCCCAAGGCTTCCACTCAGGCACCTCTTACAGATCACCATCTGTTGAAGTTACACCCATTTAAATTTCAGTTAAAATGTCCTCTTTTCGGGCTTCCCCGGTGGCGCAGTGGTTGAGAGTCCGCCTGCCGATGCAGGGGACACGGGTTCGTGCCCCGGTCCGGGAAGATCCCACATGCCGCGGAGCGGCTGGGCCCGTGAGCCATGGCCGCTGAGCCTGCGCGTCCGGAGCCTGTGCTCCTCAACGGGAGAGGCCACAACAGTGAGAGGCCCACATACTGCAAAAAAAAAAAAAGCCCTCTTCTCAAGAAATTATTCCTTCCTGTCCATGCCAAACTGACCCTTGTCCATGCCAAACTGACCCTATCTCTTTCTCCTCTCCAACCAGTCACTTTGCTTTAACTCTCGTACGTCACTTTTCATAGTTTTTGGCACACAATAGAAACTCACTTACTGTATGATAAGTGAATCAAAGAATTATAGGTTATGTTGCACTTTCATCTGCTCCCTAACCTATTCCTCCTCCCTAAGCTTTAAGCTTCTTGATGGCAAAGATGGAGTTAGTGGGAGTAGGGTGTTTATTAATCTTTATAACCTTTAAATTTTCTAATAGGTTCATTGCACATAATGAAGGCTTGATAAATATTTCTTCAATTGCATGATTAAACCGGGTCAGCCAGGCTGGGCTTGGTTAGAAGCGATTCGGGAATCACCCGTTGATTTAGCAGGAGCAGTGCCAGTGATGTAAGGGGTAATTTTCTTTGCTGAATCATAACTGAGTTTATATCACACTAAGCTTTGGAAGGTACCATTTTTCAAATTAAATATAAAAACAATAACCTTTGTGTTTGTAACAGTGTAAGTTCTCCTGGCGCCTTTCAGGCATAGGGGCATTTCTGTAAGGTGTTGACCTAAATTTCTTCTGACCTAATTTCCTTGTTGCAAAAGGAATTCGGTGCAGCCAGCCCCCACTGCGGAAAGGTTTTGTTCTATATCACTGTCACATTTCCATGACAAATGGAATGAACTTTGTTAGTCCTTTTGAGATTTCAGAATAGCTCAGGATATTCCCCTCTAATATCTAAGAGGATTTCAGTGATTTGTCCTGGTGGCTACAGAGTGTACAGGGCCTCCCTTTGTCCCATGCATTCCCCGAAGCAGTCTGGCTTCCTCCATGTAAGTACCAGACACCACTTGCACACATTTTTACTGCACAGCAGCTGAAGAGACGGTTCTGACAAAGTGGAGAAGAATGGAAGTGGCAAAAATGACCCACTGGGATCTTGAATCAAAAAAAAAAAAGAAAAGAAATCTTTCTCACCAATAACCAAGTATACTTTGGTTCTAGTCCTAAGTATTTTGAAGCCAAACCAAACTAACCTCTACTCCTATGACAGGAAAAAAATTTCCTCCTAATGATACAAATAAACCAAAAAAACCCTGTTTTTCCCGCTATGTTGTAAGCATATACACTATGTTGTAAACATATGTATATTTGTAAGCGTATGTGTTTGAGAAGGAGTAAGTTAGTGAAAGAATAGGATTTAGCTCAAATAATTCAGTAGCTGTACGAGCCATGAGACAACAGACAGCATATAATAAAAATTCTTCCGCGTTTTTAAGGAAAAGAAAAGACAGTCTCCTACGAAGAATGGCTTCCTAGAGGATGAGTATACTATGTGAGTCCCTAGGGCTTCCTTCTGGTCCTGTTATTAACCAATGACCACTATCTGAATCATGTATTCACATGCAGTTTCAATACTGGGTAGACTGAGTTTAAGATTCAGAAATTTTAATAAGCATTTCAGTAATACAGTGAATGTGCTTAAAAATGCTTAAGATGACTGGGATTCTCTCATGTTGAGCATAAATTATAACTCAGAAATGTTACTCCATTATTCCCATTTGGAAGCCTGTCCCCTGGAAGACCTCAGGGCACCACACCCTGCCAGTTGGTGATGTGGTCGGCAAAGTCTAGAGCAGGTCAAAGAGAGCAGCTGTCCCAGCAATTTAGCCTCAACCTAAATGGTAACATGAAAGGGAGTAAAGGAGAAAAAAAAAATTGACAAAGGAAAACAAAAGAGTCTGTTTCAAAAAGAAAAGATGTAAGAAGAGCAAGAGATAATAAAGAAGTACAGGAGAATAAAAAAGTTATTTCTAACAAAGGATTAGAAGGAAAGTAAGTCTGAAGAAGGAAGAGAACTTTAACCACTCAAAAATAGAACATCTTTGAAGTAACCCCCCAAAGAGTCAAAAATCACGAGTGAAAGATGCACCTAGACGATAGGTTATATGAGCAGAAAGCCAACCAGATGAGAGCCTCAGTCGGCAAGCAGACTCTGAGAACCTACCAGGGCAGACACTGCTCTAGGTGTCAGGGAGGCTGTGACGACCAAAACAAGGCAAGCCCGTTGCCTCACCAAGACTTTGTCCCCAAGGGCCAGAAAAAACCTGAATATTATTTAGACTTGTATTTCTTATATTATAGCCTGGTGCATAGTATTAGATCAAGAGCAAAGCGATGAGAGCAGATGCATATAGATAATGGGACTATTGGACTGGTTGCCTCTTGAGCAGAGAAGGCGAATATATTATCCAGATCAAACAGAATAGATTCTCCTCTGAGAGCACTCATCTGAATCTCTAGAAGGATCATCTACTAAAGGGGAAAATAAGGGAAAATCTTTTGTGAAATCAAAGGAAATTATTCCAGGAAGTTGGTTTTGGCAAAAGAATTTCTTGGCACATTTTTGTGAACTGTAAAGGATTTCCTAGTATGAAGTAAAATTTGAAAAGTTACACTGCCCAGTAAGAAATGACTCAGCAGATGCCATTACAAAGCGGCACGGGACAAGTTGTATGTAAATTAGAGACCTTGCCTGGATCTTTTGAATCTCTTTGACATCTTCACATTCTAATTGAGAATTTAGCATGACCCCTCCACCTTGATTCATGTAGGATATAGTAAAGCTTTTAATAACCGAGTAAATTGGGAGCTTGAAAATACATGTCAACTCAAATGTAAGCTCTGTGATGAACTTGAAAGTCAGTTCTTCTTACGGGGACTAGCTCTCCATGATTGTCTATTACAGGATCCGTTTGAGGAGTGCAGGACCTTAGGCTACTGGGATATTTTTGTACCTAGCATGGCACCCGGGCACCATTAACCTCTGCTCCTGCTGGGACACACCTGTTATTCCAGGATCTTCCTCTATCGAACACGTGGAAAGGAGAACAACTTCCGACATCCGTTTTTTACGTAACCAAGAAGATGACAGTTGGAAGCAAAAGCTGGGTCAAATTTAGCTCTTCATAAAATTGGCTGGGCCTGCCTCTGCTCAGGGAAAAGCCTTGCTGAATCTCCGCTTCCAGAAGCCACACTAGATTGAACAATCAGACTGTTTGAAAAACCCATCATCCCACAAGGATTTGTGAAGTGCTGAGCATCTGGCACACGAGTGCTCTGAATAAAAGGATTTTGCCAGGAGTTTTGAGATCAGAGATCCATGATTAATTCTGACTGCCTGGATCAATAAAGATTGTTTTCCTTTGAAACAGAGCACCTATAAAATTATGTAATTTGAGGTATAGGAAAATCATTGCCGAGCGAGCAAAGAGTACTTTGCTACCCACAGAATCCATTTGGTAATAATTTCAGCATGGAAAGTAAGACCATTATTTTGATAGGACAAATGCATTTGAAAGTCATGAAAGATTATATCGGTTACAAATTATATTTGCATAAAATACGTTTTCAGCACAAACTCACTCAGGTGTAGTACTATTCACACCAGAAATGCAATTCAGCGTGAGCTACTTCCTAAAGGAAAAGTACACGTGAGAATTTAGATTATTTTGTCTAGCACAGCTGCTGCTTGTACTGCAAAAGCAGAGATACAGCTGATGACAAGGTAGAATGGAACTTGGCACCTCCACTGGCATCCAGCCAAGAATACAGAATGTTTTAGCCAGTCTGTGGCATGTGATCTAGTTCTTAATTGTTGATAACATATAATTAGGACAATCTAAGCCTAGTTTAATGAATGCAATAAGTTAAACTGCAGCGCTTGACTATACTTGGATAGACTTTGTTAGTCTTGGAGCACGGAACTTCAGAGTAACATTTTATAAACAGTACAAAATGGAATCTTCCCTTTACAAACTATCAGCCTGGAATTATGGCCGACATCCTAACCCACAGTATAAATTCTGTGCACTGTATAAATGTCAACTGATATTCATGGCCAATGTGCCCAAAATAAATTTTCCCCTTGAAGATTTTAAAGGTAAGATTTATGTGAAGAAATTGGGCACGTATTTAAAAATGACAGACTACACGTTCTGCTAATCAGTTATCAACCTGATTTATTTTGACAGACTTCTTTCTAAAATGATCAGAGCTCAGTCTAGTGTACTACACGGTTTTTAAAATGCAATGATTTTCCTGAAAATAATGAATTATTAACTTTTTATTAAAATAGATTCATTGCGTTCATATTTTCACACCCCATATTACTTACCTGTAGGTTTTGCAAAAACGTTTCTATAAAGATATAAAAGACATTTACCTATGCCATAAATAAATTCAGCTGAATCTTTCATATCTCTGGTAAAAGAGTTATTTTTTTCCAAAGGGGGCAAAAAATCTTACCTAGATATAAAATAATTCAAGAAATAAAAACTTTTGAAAAAAACGCATTTTAGCTTTTGATTAAAAAAAAAAGTAAGGGAAGCTCTGTTTATCCACAGCATGCATGCTTTCTCTGATTGTTTTTTTTTTCCATCTTTAAATTTGTTCTAATGTTATCAGAATTGATTTTTAGTCTCAGTCATCCCAAAGGAACTGTCTTGAGTGAAGCTCTTATCGGGGAACTGTAATGAAGAATCAGCTTGCAAAGCTGTTACTATGGTGCTCACATATCTGAAGAAATTTTTAGTGGAAATAAAATTCCAAAGCACTAAATTTAGAGGTATTTCGTTTCCTAGTAAGAGGTATAAAAATAGTACTACTAGATACAATTTAAATTCCAAGGGGGAGATATTTATTTCTGTACAATGCTCAAACATGTACATTCTAGAAAGCCAATTTCTTTCCACAGGTCTTGAGACAAATTAAAAATCATGTTAAAAATCTTAGGCCACCAAAAGAATAATACATTAAGAAAAAGAGGGATCTTCATTTTCGCATTTTCATATTAGTGTTGCTTTTAAGATAACACTTTACAAAATGAAGGTATAATTATTTGAAAATGTATTTTTCTTCATATATTTAAGAAAAAGTTTTTGACAATGATACATAACTAGTTTTAGATACCAAATTGTATATTACCTCACAGAGGACAAGGAGAATTAAAGAATGTCATCAGTGCCCCGGCTCCATTGTCAGAATGTTCAGGTTTAAGAGACATATTCCTTTAAAAGCAGTGTGCACCGTCAACAAAATTCCCTTCTCCAAAAATAAAAAATAGAACTTTCCAGAAATCATGACAAATTATAGTCCTGAAATTAAAGTGATTATAAGCATCACATGTAAATATGCATCTTCCTCTGCCCACTATTAAAATATGTATCATTTCCTCAAATCAAATTGCATTCCAGAGGTGTTGTCTAAGTTCTGCGTGCAGAAGAAGACATTTTTTTGAAATCATTTTTTAAATTTCATTTTTATGATTAAGTCACCAAAAACAGCAGAAAAAGCCTATAATAATATCACATGGGTGAGAATATTACATTACATCTATACTTCTACGCTCGTAAGAAAGAAAAAGAACTGGCATCTCTCAAGAAACAAGACTAAAGCAGTTACAGATCTACGCTTTCATGAGTGATAGATACACATATAATTATTGAAAAGGAGGAAATAAAGAGCACTGGCATAATTCTTCCATCCATTATGTGTAATTTTATATATGCATATTTGAAAGAAAACCTTTTAAACATTAAAATTGGACAAGCACAATAAAAAAAAAATTCTGTTCCATGCATACAGGAGAGAAGGGTTCACGTCACAATTGCCTTTGGTTTTATCTGTTCTTACAAACTGTCCTTAAATGAAATTATTCAGAAAAACAATCCACAGCGCCATCATCTAAATTGAAATGTAAAGCTCACATTAACACAAATAAATGTATTCGTAATTTCAGAGATTATTTTAAGAGATGCGGTCACTAGATGTGTTTCTTTTTATGGTGAATTTGGAATTTGGGGGAAATTTTGGCTCAAAATTAGAATACCAAAACTAAAAGATACAATGCAGTGTCATAGTCGGTAATTCCCACTATTCTTTTACAAATATCTAATTCAATATTTCTAATTATCAGTTTGTACCATGAAGGAAATACTCCTTCGAGTACAGCAAATGTTGAGCCTTCATTAAAGAATTCACATGATTTTCTAGGTACACTTTTCATGTTACCATAATTTCATTTTCACCTGTTTGACAAGGCCTGCTACAAATAGTGAAATCTAATGGGGAAAAAAAGTATAAAAGAAGTGAGCTTATTTTGCTAACGTGTAAAACAGAACTCTAAACTGTAGCATTCATAAAATAAAATTTACTAAGGTTTTTTTTTCCTGACAAAACACTTAGAAAACAATTTCTAAAAATGCCGGTTTTAAAACAGCTCAGGAACATTACACTGTAAAAGTCACCTTTTTGTTAATTCCTTATTTATTGATAAAAGAAGTGTTTGCCTGTTTTTTTATCATGACGGCTGTAATTATTTTTTATAGGCTGTATTCTAAATATAATCTACTAGTTTTTATCCACTTTTAGCTCACAATGAAACTAGCTCTCCACCTTTTCTACTTGCTAGACACAATGCATCAGAAAGTGATTCTCATGTTCATTTGACCAGAAGCTAGACAGTGTAAACCGCACATGCAGCTACACAGATTTCTGGACTTTTGACTGTGTCTATGTAAGTGTACCACAGATAGTATTTTGCAAATATTAAACCAATGCATTTCACGGCATCCCCTAAATCATGTTTCTTTGCAGTCTCTCACCTTCTAGGCAGAGGCAGAAAACTTACTGCCCTAGATCAGGAGAAGATAAGAATTCAGTCTGAGAGCAAGACTTTGTGGAAAGTAAATGGATTTGCTAAATTCTTTTATTTCCCACTTAACATTTCAAGCACTAAGCCTGGAGGACTCAGTTGCAGAATTTTCATTATGAAGAGAGTATACCTTCCACCTATGAACTCTCCAGGCCATGCGGCTGGCTACCTTATGGTAGAAGGGCTTAGGACAAAGAGAAAAGGGAGCAAAAGCCCACCTCTTCTGTTTCTGGGGGCTGAGGATGGTGGAGCATGGAAAGCAATCTGAGACTGCTTCCCAATTTCCCATTCTGGCTTTCACTCTTCTGAGTGGTAAGGCGTGGGAAGCCCAAGAGAAGAGCAACCTCAAATTCCATATCTGACTCTAGAATGAACCTCCCCCCCCCATCCCAGGGCCGCCCACATCAAACTCCTGAGAGCTCATCTATTGGCTTTGAAGAATGGCTTTCCTAGACTCTGCTTCGTTTCAATGTGGCCTGGAGAGAAACCAGGCCTTCCCACAGCACCCCACCCCATCCCGTGGGGGACTCACGAGGCAGATGATTTGAGAGCTAGCAGGCAAGGTGCCTCCATGGTAGAGGCTCAGTTTGGGCTTTCAACCAGGGAGCCACCTGGGGAACAAAACAGAGAAAGCCAAGGCGAGGGCAAGATGACCAAGATAAATCAGCTGTGCCAGCAAGACAACAGATATGGGACATCACCCTGAACACCAGAGGATCAGAAGACTCCACGCCCAAAGATGCCAGCTCCCGTCACCACTCCACCACTGGGAGTGACAGAACGCTGGGAAATCTGGGAGACTAAGCATGTTTTCCTAAAGGGGCAGCATTACCTGAGGTGATAGGTTTAATTATTGGATTGGCCTGAATTTTAAACTGCATAGGACTTTAAATTTATATGAGAGCCAGAGTAGTTATAGACAAAATAATGGAGCTACATTTTCCAAGCACATCCAAGTTGCTGTGTGAGTGAAGTCAATGTTACATAACCAACGCAAAGAAGAAAGTTTCTGTAGTAAAAATAATTCCCTCTCCAGACACACATTCTTACACACATACAAGATCACAATATGGTATTTGGTGACTGGGGAGACTGGGGTGGTCTTTTTTGACCTGAATTATCCCCAGTGAGTGACTATGTTAATCAAACTGACCAAACAGCCATTTGGGTTTCCTTTTTGGTTTTTCTGTGTATGTATTAGTCAGAATTACCAGTTTAAAAACAAAGAAAAAAAACAAAACTTGCTCTTTCTTAGTTTACTCATCTGTAGGAAGGGACCACTAATACCTGGCATGGTTATTTGGAATTACATACAATGATGTATGTGCCGTTAAGGGCTTTCTGTAATTGGCGAGCACAGTGTCTGGCGCAGGTCTCTCCATCCCCTCCCCCTCCCCCATGTTCCTACCATTTCTGAGATCAGCCAGGTTCAAACCTTCAGCGTCACTGCCATTCCACTTTCCATCACCACCATTTCAAAACTCTGGTCACTGAATTGGCAAGTCTTCTTTGTTCTTCACCTGAAATAGTTCTTACCCTTGACCTTCAGTGAATAGTTCTCACTGCCATGACCTTCAGTCTGGATCTCATTTCTTCTCTTTGGCACCTGTACCTTCTAACCAACTACCTGTGTCTTGTTTGATTCCCTCTCATTTGCAAACTGCTGCTGAGCTCATTCCTTTCTCCAAGACCCTCTCTATTTTTCTTTCATGCCATCTTTTCTCCTTTCCTTTCTTCCTCTCTGCATATTTTCTTTTTCTTTTTTTAACTTCCATTAAAAATATGAAGAAACTTAAAATGTGGAAATATAAAACATGAATCAATTAAAATTAAATCAAATTTAAAAAATCAAATAAAGATGAAGCAGAAGGAGCAAAGAGGCAAATATTAGAAGAACCTGATAGACCATTTCTCAGGTAAGGTCTCCATTTAACACTGAGCTTTTGTTTTTTACTTTTTATTTTATATTGGAGTATAGTTGATTAACAATGTCGTGTTAGTTTCAGGTGTACAGCAAAGTGATTCGGTTGTAGATATACATGTATCTATTCTTTTTAAAATTCCTTTCCCATTTAGGTTGTTACATAGTATTGAGCAGAGTTCTCTATGTTATACAGTAGGTCCTTGCTGATTATCCATTTTAAATATAACAGTGTGTACATGCTTTATGGCAGTTCAAGTAGAAAGACAGGTATTATTCTGATGGTCATGAACTCAAAATTTTAAAACACCTTATATTATATTTAACATTCATGTTTTACATTTTGAAATTAGTTACAGAATAAGAAGATTTTCTAAGGAAGTGCTGAAAAATTCTGATTTTTAAAAAAGCTGATGTATTAGTAATACATATTACAACATTATCTGTAAATCAAAAAATACCTAGCATACAATTTTCTTAACATAATACATAAATACTAGAAACTCAATCAATTGGAATCTAGTTGACTTAAATCCTTAGCTAACTGAATTTTCCTTTCTTCACTCAAATGAGGTAAAAAGAAAATAAATGGGGAAAAGTCACCAAATACAAGCTGGTTACTCAGTGAGAAAAAAATAAATTCTCTAGTATGCCTTGAAAGATGCAACTCAATTTTCCATATCATTTTATATTAATTTTCTCTATAGAGATAATTAATTTTCATATTTATGTATACACACCACATTCCTAGCATCTAGCACAGTGCTTTGCCCATTTCAAGCTGTCCATAAACTTTTACTTTTGAATGAATGAAGACTCTGACATGCTACAAAACCTTTCAATATAGAACTGGAGTAACTCTTATAATGAGGACCCAGCTCCTTATTTTATTTGAAACAGGAAAAATAATAATAACAAGTACAACCACAATAATAACTGGCACTTGGAGAACACGGGAGTTACCGGTGAGCTTTTACAAGCATCTCATTTGATACAAGAAAACTGGGTTTCTCAGAGGTGAAACAAATTGACTGGGATTACACATCTAGTAAACAGCAATGCCAGAGCTTGAACACAGCTTTGCTAAACTCTTTTCACAGCCCCAATCAGCTTCAATTGATTGATTAATTAAGTGAGAGTGATTAATTGCAAGCAGCTGGAGCCTGTGTCACTGAGAGTATATTCTTCACTGTAGTCTCATTCAGGCCCATTCTGATGTGTTATATTGTCCTCATTTCCTTTTATCTACTTTAACCAAATAGATGGTAGAGGGGATAAATGAAGAAGGAGGAGAGTGACATGCTGAATGTGTATGATGTATGTTTCAAAATTGGGCAGATAACGACTTCAGGACAATTTGCTGAGGGCTCCTCTAGGAAAGGAGGTTCCTTAGACGCTCCTACGTCTCTGCAGGACATGAATACGAAAACACGTAGCCCGGTGTCAGCTGCTGGTGGCCATCCTGTGACCATTAGGGAAGCAGTAAAAGGCCAAGTAAGAGACAGAAAAATACTCAGTTTTCTTGATGAAATGGAGCCACCTACACTACACCACCTTTCATTAAAGAGGCCCTTCCACTCCTGTCGAGCCAGCTTGAATTGGGGTTTTTCCTCTTGCAACCAAAAATATACGAACTGATACAGGAAAGAAGTAGGAGTGAAGGACAGTTTACACTTTCTCACTAATTTCAGCCTTCTATGTAAAAGTCATCACTTTATATATTAAAGTTTAACAGTGCCTGAGAACCTCGTGGATCACACAAACATGACTCACAAGACGTGGATACTGAGGTCTAAACAGTGTACGAGGGAAACAGCAGATGCCTTTACAAGAGCTGAAGGAGGAAACAGAACAGCCCCCCTCGTCCTACACAACTCAGTATGTCAGTTGATATCCCATCTGGTTTACAGGTGCCAGAAACAAAAAAAAAAGTTGAGGAAAAATTAGACTAGAAGGGAATGTATAAGTGGAACGTCCTCTGATCGGATCTCCTCTACTCAAGAGGGAAAGTGGGGCACTCCCCTGGTGGCGCGGTGGCTGGGAATCCACCTGCCAATGCAGGGGACACGGGTTCGAGCCCTTGTCTGGGAAGATCCCACATGCCACGGAGCAACTAAGCCCGTGCGCTACAACTCCTGAGCCTGGGCTCTAGAGCCTGTGAGCCACAACTACTGAGTCTGCGTGCCACAATTACTGAAGCCCACGCACCTACAGCCCGTGCTCCACAACAAGAGAAGCCACCACAATGAGAAGCCCGCATGCAGTGAGGAAGACCCAATGCAGCCATAAATAATGCTCTCCGCCCACGCTGGGCATTCTGTTTCTATTTTCTGGGCTCTGCCCTATCCCAGGCCCCTCTCCCACTGAAAGGCCATGGAGAAAATAGACCTCACCAAAGCACAAGACAGAATGACCCACAGTGCAGTCCTGGAAGACAGCCAGTTCCCCAGCATTGATGTGGTCCCACTTAACTCCTCTGGGGTGGACGCATGTAGAGGTTCAGTGACAGCAAGCTATCGCAGCAGCTGGCACACAAGGAGCTGAAGTGGAGTCACTGCAAAAAGGGTGGGCAGCAGAAATGCTCCAGAAAGCACTGAAGTGTAATTTCAGGCCATGCCGCATTGTTTTGGAATTTGGAAAACCACAGGAGTAAACAAGCCAAGCTGGCCTGCAGCAGGCAAAAATAAGACTTTTTTTTCCTGACCCAACAGAGAAACCAGATCAAAGGCATGGAGCAGTTGGCCTGCAGCTCCAGCTCTATGATTCATTCTGTTACTAACTGTTCATTGTGTACCTACTATGTATCACATACTCTGACAAAGGAGCGTAACAGCACAGTTCCTTTTCTTGCTGCATACAAACCTGCAGCCACCAAACTCAGACATGCAAAAACGGTATCATTTTATTTTTTTCTATAACAATTTATTATTTCAAGCCCACACTAACACAGTGGTAGAAATAAGGCCTCCTCTAACCCCTCTCACCTGGGTTGTCTCTAACTTCCAGGGGACTTAAAAAGTGCCAAGGAGTCTAGAGTGCAGAGTGGGGTTGAGAAATCCAGTCTTCACTGCATCATCCCTCCACATTAGACACTATGAAAAAGCCCACATCTATTCTGAGCTGATGGGGAAGAGGCGGGGGCATCCTCTGTATTCAAGAAGCAAGACTTCGCCAGGTCCCACTAGCATCTAACCTCCCTTTTTCCTTTCTCAACTCTCTTCCCTTCCTGAAACCCATGAAATCTCTACCTACCCTGGGCTGAGGAGGGCACAACAGAAACTAACCCCTTATTCTTTCAAATCTATTTTCTAAATTGGGACCTTAATTTTAAGTTACAAACACAATGAGGTTGACTCCTTTATTGTCACTTGTTTTGCTTTTTGTCTCCTTCCTAAAGTAGCCTACCTTCCAGAATACAGAGGAAGGGTGAGGGTTATAGGAAATACTAGGAGGATAGAAGCACTGGTTAATATCTCAAAAATGATCCCACTACAATTCAGCTATGTTTTCCATTGAGAAGATGGGACATTTTTCACAATATATGAAGAAGAGAATATATTAGCCAGGACTTGAAAACAGATTGGAGTTCACCAAAAGAAGAAAGTAAAAGAGGATCAAAGATGTGAGCAAGGCTTTACCTGTATTTTTAGATCACTAAATAGTATGGGAATTAAGAACAATTTGTGGAACCTCATAGAAAATGAAGGTTCGATATCATTAATAGTATGAAATGTCCACCATGAGTAAAAAACTTGACCATATGCCACTTTATTTTATGTGGTTAAAGGTCAATTTTAAGTTTACATCCCTTCCTCACTTCAAAAGTTAAAAAACGGAAAAATTTCATTTAAGAAAAATATAACTTGGGTAAGGCCCCAAAGCAGAGGTCAGATACAAAATCAAGAACTTTATTTTCTTTTCCTTCTGTGGCAAGTACCTATTTGACCTGAGCCTTCCATTAGAATAATTGAGTAATGAAACATGGTATTATGTATGAAAACAGATCCCTAATGACACTGATACTTCTGAACTAGAAATTTTTTGATCCATGTTACATAACTGTATGTTTGATCGACTCTATTGTCAAAGAAATATGGGGACCCAATAGGCAAAAGCAGTTATTTTTAATCACCCATCAATGGAAAGTTTCCTACCAGCCATCTGTATCACAAATTTTATCAACACATGTGTAACCTCCCTTTACTTCAGCGAGAGTTGGGTGGGTGTCTGCGCACTAGAGAAATGAATTCCAAAAACACACATCACTCTTCCCAATTTACATTTTCGGTATCCTGAATTTAAGCATGCTCAATGAATCTGACAGGGAGTGCTACTGAAGTCTCAACTCTAAATAAATAGTTTAAAATAAAAAGTTGTATAAATACCAGTCTGTGCCAATGATGCGGTTTGGGAGGGAGTGCTATAAACACAAAGTAAATTAAATGGGATCTACTTTTGTGGGGTAAAAGGCTACTTAGACTGGTTATTATAGAGAAGATTTTGTTGTGTGGTGCGACAGCACGTACCCCTGTGGCCAACCTACAACTGGTAGAAGAAACAAATCCCACCCATACCTAGGAGCGGTGCCACAGCCAGACCACAATTCCTATGAGGGATGAACTTAATTTGCTGAAAATGAAGGCCAGGCTCTGTTGCAGCTCATTAGCTGGTTACAGACACACTGCGAGAGAAGAAAGTGGAATTTAGTCGATGTTCCAACTTCTACATGTGCTGTGAATAAAACAGACTATTGTTTTTTTGATAAAGAAGTATTGTTTTGAATGTGCAGAGTGGCTAAGTAAAGCCAGCAGAATTTTTTGGCCAAATATAGTCTCTTGCTCACTCCTAAAAATCCTAGCTTTCAAATTAGGAGCTGAAGTCATTGAAGAAAAAAAAAAAAGTTTACATTCCTGCAGCCTGCTGCAGCAAAGCCAAACAAATGTTTGGCTTAAAGCTCACTTACATCTCTTTCATGAGCCTTTTCTTTAACATGGAAGTCTGAAAAATACCATTTCTTATACCGAGTCATTTAATGTCAAGTGTTTTGCGTGTGAGTGTGAGTGTGAGTGTGTGTGTGGACACACACATTCAGTAACAGTACTATAGGGTCAGTGTAGTGGTTTTAAAGCATGTGGGTCATATTTGAATTCAAAGAAACCATGGTTTTACAGCTTCTGGCGTAATTTAGGTCACAGTCACAAACTGTGATTTTTTTTTAAGCATCATTAACCACTGAATGGACAGGGAATGTGTTATTTTCAAGGTGCTTCTTTGGTGCCAGTTCAGGCAATAAAAACTTAAGGACAGGGGTCAAACTGGGAGGGTAACCTAGTATGTAGTTGCCCTCCTCATGCACTTTTTTACCATAAAAACTCAACATGCTTTTTGGCCTTTGGTCTCTAAGGCCAAGCTGGGTAACACGGAGTAACAGCACCAGTTTGTTAGCGGCAGGCATCTTGATGACCAGTTTCGGCGTAATCGGTCAGATTGGTGATTGGCCACTCTGAAGAGCCCATTAAGATTTCAAAATTGTGGAACTGAATCTGCAGTGGTCTCGTATTTTTCAAGATCGTGGGTAGGTTCTCCTTACAATATTCTTCATGGATCAGCCACATTTTTGCTATAATACAGTTGAGGTTTGTGATAATGACGACCTTCACTGAAAATAAATTCCCAATCTGAAAGCAGAAAATGAAATGCTTCAAACTGAGGTGCTTTATAACTAACTGGTACCTGACAATCCATGCCCAGACCCGGGGAAAGGAAATGGAGGAAGCCAAGTGTTCATCATTCTCAACCCTCTCCTCCTAGCTGCCTACAGCCCTGCAAGTTGGTGGTGGTGTTTTGTTTTCAGGAGTAATTTGATGTTGAACGTAGATTTCCCAGGTGGAAATGATTGGTATGTCGGGGGAGGGGAGCAGAGAGTAAGCAAGTCTTCATGGTCAAACATGATGAGAAGCTGGGGGCCTCCACAGACCAATTCTAGTTCCCTTCTCAACTTGTAAACTCTGAAAAAAAAGCTCTTTCGTTACAGAGGGCCATTGTTACATGGAAGGCATAAAATAAAGCATTTACTAAAAAACATGATTTATATATTGAATTCTTTTTTCAATATAATATCAAAAAAACTGGGTTTTTATTGTCACATCCACAGGATCCCCAAACTCACTCTTCAGATGCCATTTTTTGTAGTGGCAGCGGCGTTAATATAATTTTAGCCACCCAGATTTACCTGCATAATTTACATCATCAGTGTAATAGTGAACATATCAGCATCAAAGGAAGAGTAGAAGAAATATACACTTTACTGAACTTTTTTCCAGGTATTACAGATATAGATTCTTGTGCTTTTCAAGACTGTTTTAAGATATTACAACCTATACTATGCGGAACACCTGAAACTAATATAATATTGTAAATCAACTGTATTTCAATGAAAAAAAGATAGTACAATCTACCAAAGAATGCTTTGATTTATATCAAAACCTCTGAGAATTAATCTTGAAGGAGCTATAAGAGAAAAAAGGAAGGTCATTTTTTGAGAGAAGTGATGGGGACTGACTTCAATTCTAAACAGAGTACCACATCATTAATGAGCTGGCCCCAGACATGCATTCTCCAAATAAGTATTTGTTGAGTATATAAACTAAACACTTTAATTTTAACCATTTTTATTCAATAGTTTCTAAAATGTTTTCTAAATGTCCTTGCCTCCATAAGAAAAAATCTTTTAGAATACAAATTTAAAATTGTTTGTCATATGTCATCATTGTGAAGCTCCACATTATATTACACAACTGTGTCCTGTTTGTCCTTAAAGTTGGCTGCTTTCTCCTTCAATTCCAGGTTCTCCATTAAGACATTTCTACTACTGTGCCTCTCACAGACGACATGTCTAATATCATTTCACCTTCTCTCTTCCAATCTGCTCTGAGATAGAAAAACAGATCTAAATTTGTCAATTTATGCTAAATAATCATCAGTATGACTCTGGATAAAAATCTACTATAGAAATTCCCTAGAAGTTTTGCAACTAAGTTTTCTGCCAAAGAGCTTACGTTGCCAAAAGCTCCGTAGTCAGGTAAGGAGTTATTGTAGCAAGTTCTGACTGCCTTTAGACTATTTCAGAAAGTCAAGGAATACATACACAACTGAAACTTGAGTTGACGACCAAATAAATTTTTCCTTAATAAGCATTTAAGTTTTGAGGCTAACTTAGGTCCTAAACTTCTCTAATCCCACCTCATATTTGAACACTAGCTTACAGCTTACAAATAACTTCCACATAATGTAGGATTCCATTTTACTTTTATAACGTGAGTATGTTTGGCTTTTTCAGGCAACAAGGAATAGAAACCTAGTCAAGCTAACTTAAATTAGTATAAGGCATTACAGAATCTTTAAAACCAGCCAAATGGACACTGGATCTTACTGGATCTTACTAAGAGATGGGAAAACAGTTCAAAGTACAGTGAATCCACAGAGTCTAGTATCACACTGTCACCTCAACAGCAGAAGCACGTTTCTCCCTTTGCCATGACTTCACCATTATTCTCACCTATTTTCTTACTTTAGTAAATTCTTAGTAATATTCAAGACAACCTAATAAAATATTTTCAAAATATTTTTAGTGTTTAAAGTATTTTTAATTTAATAAAAATACTGTATAAAATATTAACTATTTTAAAAGTATAAAAATATTTTAAATGTTTTCATTACTATATGAAGGATTGAATGTTGCATACTTTAAATAACTAAAAATAAAGATGGTACTTAACACTCACACACACACATACAAAATGTTTCACTAGTAAAAAGAAAAAATATTGAGCTTTTGTGTGTGAAACCTTTCTGGTAAGCCACAAATAACTTGGCAATTTCTACCTGAGTTTCCTTACATGGTTGATCTTCAATTAAAGATACAGGTCTGAGATGTTATACCTTTTATTTGGTCCAGAGAAAGAGGAATCATTTAGTTATTGAACTTCAACTCCTAAAACATCAGTTTCTAGTCTGCTTGTTGTCTTGAGTGCAAACTGAGCGTTCTCTTAGATGAGGTGCTTTCACTTAGGAGAGACCGCTTTTTTAGAAGAGAAACCCAAAAATCTCAACCAGAATATAGAGATCTGTCAGGAACATAAAAGTCAGCAAAGAAGCATTAACACCACAGTCTCCTCAGGGGGATGAGGGAGGGTACAGCCATCGTTTTACCAGCTTCTCTGACCAAGTCTACTTTTACAAAGCGTCAGTCTTGGTATCTTGAGAAAAGAAGCCACTCAAAAGGAAGTGTGTTGGAAATTTCCAAAATACAGAGAGTTTGTTTGGATACAAAAAGTGAAGACAGGCTTCTATATTTAATGATGGGGCCTGGGTTGCCTGTCTTCTGTGATCACTGGCTCTGTGTGGTACACTTTGGTGAGTTTATGATGGTGTAATCCTCCGATGAATGAAGCCCTCCCTCCCTCCAGCGCTGTTTATCCTTAGCTTATGCACACAAAGACCAAAGAAAGTCGTTGACGACATGTCCAGTTTATACACTGAACCCTGCAAAGAGCCAGCTGACTCAAGTGAACCAAGAAGCTCTTGTGTCCTGAGCGTCTCTCATTCATTCATTCACACACACCAATATTTACCCTGCACCTACTATGTGCCAGGCACAACAAAAGAAGAGGTTAAGTGGGGAAAAGTGAAGATGAGGGACATGGCAGTGGTAGCTAGGGAGGAAAGGGGAAAAAATAGTTTGTGTTTGTATTAATAAAAGGGGAGATTCTTTTCCTGACATCCTGTAAAAACTTGTGACTGTAACGTGTCAGTCATATTAATTAAATTCATTTCTATTTGAACCATAAGATTCTAGGGAAACGACCCCATGTTGATGGAGCTTTTATTATTCTCACTGAAATCCCCATAGTAGTTAAAAAATAAATCTATGGTAGTTCTCTGAAATAATTCAGACCTAAAGAATATACAACTCCATATATTTCAAGAGCAGAGAATAATGGAGATAATAAAATGATTTGTTGCTTTTTGTAAAAATAAAATAAATTTCACAATTATAACTACCACTATGTGTCCATTTTACGATTAGAAAAATAAACAAATTAAAGTGAATACTTCATAGCACCTAAAGTCTAATACCTCTGACATAATCACTGGAGAGAAGAATTGGCGGAGAATGGAAGACAAGTATTTTTTAGCAGGAGTTTGGAGGGGTTGTAGATCACTTTATATCTTTAAAGATGAAAGGGAAAAAATTAATAGTCTGCCCAATGGCAGACTGTTTTAATGTCATTTTGTGATCTGGAGCAACAGAGATAGCACTTGTTCAAAAACTGTTTTCAAGTCATGATTTCTAGAAGTCACCCCACTTATCACTATGTCAGAATATTTTTCTCCAGACCATTAGAAGCAGGTTTTGCTTCTATGCTGCTTTCAAGGATTCCAAAGGTTCACTCACAATGTCAGACTACAATAAAATTCAGCGTAATGTGAACCATTCTGTGATATTGCCTTTCCTTATTGCCTTTCAGTTACACTGTTCTAAATGCAATAAAGGAGAAGTTGTTCTGAATTGGACAGATAGAGAAATGAGTATCATTCCCTGAGTTGAAAAATCACAGACTGTAATATGCTAACAGCTTAGAGGAGAATTTCTTATATTGATGGTTGGTTATGCGTGTTTGAACATCTGAGTAACCTGAAAAGCATGTAAGATTGCCTATTACACATCGTGGTGGTTTTTATTTGGTATGCATTCCACAATGGGCAATAAAGCAGTGCCCCCGCCAGCTGCAAATGTATTGATGCGTTTTTATGGAGAGTAAACCCAAGCAGTACCATGGTCACAGAAAAGTCGAATTCATGGCCACTTACTCTGCAGAGTAGCCCCTGTGAAAATGAGACACTTCTTTTTACAGAGAGGCTTGACTCTTAGCAACAGGTCAGAGCTAGGGAAACAAGCGCTGCCCAAGATATTCTGGGGGCTGTAAACCCAGGAATGCTCTGAGAGCTGCCAGTGGGGCCCCAAATGATCCTGAGCAGTTTGCATACAACCTTGGCACAGTACAGACCAGTCTCTCTGCATTCATTAGCCTGAGGTGAGTTTCTTGACGGGAAGGCAGGAGCACACGAAGAAGCTTAGTTTTCTATGCCTTCCGTGGACACGCAAGCAAAGCAGAAACTTGAGGATAGCAGCACTGATCTTTGCAGGTGATGTCAGGAGCATTCCAAACATGAAAGGCAGATTTAAAATACTCAGAGTATATAATGGTTATTTTACATACGGTCATCTGTTTATTCGAAGATGAAAAGAAGGACTGCCAGGCAATTCTGGCCTATAAATACCACTAACCCCAGTCATTATTGTAAGTGTTTCCTTCACCCTCTAAGAAAAAAAAAAAAAAAGGAAAAAGCTTTAAAAAAAAAACACTCAAAAGTAACATTTCAAGGGTAATTATACTCATATTTTGAAGTAACTTATCTTAAGAGTATGAATGATTCCTGTCCAGCTCACATCTTGGGTCGTTTCGTGCAGAATTCCCACTAACGATCCCTTTGCCTAGTACTTAAAATAAACCCATCTATTCCTTCTCCCAGAAAGAAAATAGCAAAAATCTCAATGGTCGCAGTGAAATTATCCCCTGTGACAGAGTGAGTCACCTAAGCACTGCAGGCAAAAGCTCCCTTCTTTGAAAACTTGCACCCTGTCTTCCTTCCGGGGAACCTGCACCACTGGCATATGACTGAAAGACAAGCTGCTTGACTTCACTTTATGTACCTGGCCCAGTCTGAGGAAGTTTTGTTTAAAGTTAATGTTTCTATATAAAATTATACCTTCTTGCTGACTTTCACCATAGAGTTAAGGCAGTAGACCCACAGCAAGCAGTTCGTAGTAAAACATTTTTAATTTCAGTTAAGAGTCCTAACATTTGCCTCAACGGACATTTCTTGTGACTTTTTCTCATACATAAGCATTAATTCTGCAAAATAGCAGAGCTGATTCTGTGTGCTTATTATAACAAAAGTAAATCTCCACAATTTCTTATCTCTTTGACAGTTTTCCTTTAATATCATAAAGGCACACTGACTATAGCAATTTTATAGTTATTTAGTAAATGCTCATTTGTTAGAAAATCATTATGAAGATTTTATTGATTAGAATCCACCAGTCTTACCAGTAATTTTACACATAATGTTCATTTAGTAACACCTTCTTTTTCTCTTCCATTCTACTCCAATTATTAAATTTTTAATATAAATTTATTTATTTATTCATTTATCTTTGGCTGCGTTGGGTCTTTGTTGCTCTGCTCTCTCAACCACTGCGCCACCAGGGAAGCCCCTGGCAGGTGGATTCTTAACCACTGTGCCACCAGGGAAGCCCTATTAAATTTTTAAGAGATGCAAGTTTCATGATTTCTATTTGTACCTCAAATCTGATGAATTGATTTCTTAAGTCACATCCTTTTTATTTAAATAAATAAAAAAGCATAACAAAATACCTACTATTGATGACACATTTTACTTCATGTCAATGAAATTAATAACTTTTATAAAGTCAACCCATTTTTTCTGGAAATTTTTCAAAAATTAAAAAAAATTTTCCGGGCTTCCCTGGTGGCGCAGTGGTTGAGAGTCCACCTGCTGATGCAGGTAGCCAACAGAGAAATTATGAGTTACTATAACATAAATATATATATATATATATATATATATCTCTACCAATATTCACAAAGTTCTTTAAAATTAAAAATCTCCCGTCTGCCTAGTTCTAGGCAATGTATTTACTGATACAGGTTTTAAGAAACACAACAGGAAACCATCAGTGAGTGTATTATAAATCCCTCTTAAAGGTACCAGTACTTCCTATCATCTGTAAAAATTTAGAAATACAATAGACAGAAAGGCAAGAAAATCTATGTACAATGCCATATGCTGAGACAAATATAGTTAGAAGTCTTAGACTCATGCCAAAAATTTACTGAATGGTTATCTTGGTGGGATCAGCTCCCTCCATCAAGACTGTGCCCAAACTGACAACCTCAGAGAGATAAGCCACCACCTCGGCACCACTACCCAGTGAGAACCAGAACCAAACATCCTGAGAAATTCCCAAAGGCAAAAAAACAAAGAAAGATCATAGGAAGCGAGGGCTGAAGGGAACTTTAGGGTCACTGATGGGGAAATCAGCTATTTTCATGGAATGAGATAAGAGTTGAAGAAACCATAACATTTTTATAATTAAAAAGTTACTGAATATATAAGTTCAAATAAAGTACTCTGAAAATATAGGTCCTTTAAAAAAATCAGAAATAGCTCCAGCATGATTCAGTAGATTAATTATATAACTAGGGTTTAGTGATTCTTCTAACTTAGATAAAATGAATAATAGGCAAATTCAGAGCTTCCAGCTCCTACTTTTAAAACCTCTCTCTCCACCTTTTGCTGTCTCTTCCAGGCAACACCTCTGTATCCTATTTCCTTAGGCCTATATTCACCAAACTGATCAATGATCCAATTAAACTGTTAACTGTAGCAGTTTAGCATGTTAATCCTGCAACAGGTATTTCCACTGAAGACTACAAGCTCTCAAGACCCCAAGAAATGACTAGAAGAATTTTAAACAGTTGACAAATAATGAGAATAATGTTCAGTTCACAAAGGGCTTCAAATTTGTCCTCAGGGGCGGCCATCTAGTCACATACCTGTGACAGTCCTGATGGTGGAAGCTACTGGATTATAGCGATGATGTTTGCAACCAAGATGAATGGAAGAGTTTTGTTAGAATTACTCAATTATTAATTGTTCACTTCGTAGAACTGCTAAATAATACTAAATACCACTCAGGAAAAGAAAAAATGTTTCTCCACAACATTTTCATGATGCAATTTGCTGGGAATGGGAAAAGAGATTGATGGGAAGTATGCCTTCCCTCAAGAACATACGCATCTTACTAATTAAGCCATGTGTTGTAATTTTATCTAAGCAAGCAGGAATGCACATAAAGCGCCTAAATTGTACCATAAGAACTTGATCTAAAACACAAGCGTGGAATAACATAACAATAGTAAATTATCACTAAGTGGAAGGTAGTAACACTAGTAGTTCAAAATTCATAGTCAGCAAAGCAGCGCTACACAAATGAAAGCTCCAGGCATGTGCTTCACTTGGGTGGCATAGTGGTACAGAATCACACATCCATGCTGAAGAATTCTGTCTGTGAGGTTTGTAACAGCCAGCGAGGCAAGCAAAGACACTCACAACATGGCAGTTTTTAGAGGAGAATTATCCTTTGGATAGGGGAGATTGTATCCATGTAGTCCATGGCCTAATGGACAATACTGCTGTGAAAATTCCACTGTTTCTGCAACAATCTTTACCCGCTCCCCTGAGCTTCTTAAAGCCATTGCCGCTGTGTACATCTCATTGGAGATTTCCAGTGAGTCAGCTACAAAATCCAGAGCTGCTTCAACGTTATCACCATGAACTTCCGTAGTCAAGTTTTTCAGAATTAGTCAACAGTGGAAGGCCATGTCCCGAGACCAGACAGACCACTGGTCTAGCAGGACAGGTACTGGAGGCATCTAAGGAGCAGGTACACTAAGAAGTCAGGTGAAGACTGGGCACATGCTGGGAGCTCCGTGAAGAACTAGCAAGAACTACAGGAATTCAGAAGCAGAAGTTTTTATATGGTTGGGGTGGGGTCACGTGGGGTGGGCGGGGCAGCGGGTTGGTAGTGAAGTACCCAGATGTTTAGATCATAGATTGAGTCTCTGCTTGAATGTGTGCTCGACTCTAAAGGCCCACACTAACGTTCTGGAAAATTGAGTGGTGTCTATTTAACCAAGCAGAAACAGGGCAAAAGACCTTAGAACAGAAAGGGATAAACAGGTAGGTGACAGAGTAGTGAAGGAGGCCAGGAAACAAGATTGGCCCTCTACAGAGGCGAGGCTAGATTAGCTAGAACTATACTGAAACGTCCCACAGGTAATTAAGTCTTTTCATCTTCTACTTTTTTAATATTGCCTTCTCTAACATTCCAGAATCAGATTATCAGCTGGCATTTCTCGTTTCTTTCATTTACCTGAAGTACAAGTCCCATAATCCCAATTTTAGTAACTTGTCCCTTCCAATCTCCTAAAGGCACAGGAACAAACGGAAAGCTCGTTAGAACTGTAACATAAGAATGAGTAGGCTCTGCCTGGGTGGAAGAATGAAGAGCTCTTCTACCATGATGGACACTGTGGACTTACTTCCTTTGCATTTCTATGCCCTTTTGATTATTTCTTAATTCCTAGCTATGGTCTTAATGTTTAAAATTGACCAGTTATTACGTGAGGTATTAGTGTTTCAGGCTTTATAGTTAATTTTCTCTACCAACTTTAGTTCTGAACTGTAGTAAATACTTTTTAAAATGGTGGACAGGTGGTTCTGTTACTTCTTTAAGAGTTGCAATGTATCTAAATTAGCTCTTCTGTATGGAGTGTTACGCTAAAAGCAATGATGAACTGCACATGAAAATAAGCACATTATTTAAGGTAAATGAACCCAGTATGGGCTCTTGAATGTCAATTATATGCATGGAGAGTGTTTCGTTCGTAGATAGATTTCCCAACATGTCTGGTATATGAGAGATTCTGACGATACGTGAACTCTCACTAACAACCAGAGGCTGAGGCACAAATAATGCAAAAAGCTACATCACCATCAACAAATATTTATATGGCATCTACCGTAGCCCACATACTATGCAAGATCAAAGGAATATAAAAATCGATATGATATAATCCTTACGTTCAAAAGGCTCACAGTCTAGCCTGAGGGATAAAGATATTTTCAAGTCCTGTAGGGTGTGATACAGTATGAATAAATGTCAAAACAGGCACAAAGCAGAGGACCTACTGCGTTTCTTGGATGGTCAGAGAAAGTTTCACCAAGGAGATGTCATGTGAACCCTATCTTGAAAGAGTGAATACATGTTCCAAAGGTGGATACAACTGACATGGTTTCCGGGCAAGAGACATTCCAGATATGGTCAGAACATGGTAATGTTTAGTCATTCTTAGCTTGGGTGAAGCTATGAAGAAGCAATGGAGAAGAGTCTGAAAAGTGGAAGTGCAGGAAGTCTTTCTGCGCCAAACGGAGGAATCTAGACTTTATCCTGGGGGTGATAGCAGGTCATGGTATCTTTTTAATCATAATTGATAATCCGTCAAAAACACAAAACATGCAATTTTAAAGTTTGTGATGTATTTAGTTACCCTCTACTCTCACCCCATTTACAAGTCTTTGCATATTACCACTCCCCAGAAATATAGCCAGAGCAGAGTGGCCCTGGGCCTCTTTTGGAGGATCCGGGCCCTGGAGAGAAAGCCTCACCAGTCCACAGGCGGCCATTTATTTTAAACCTAAGTTCATCCCCAAACCCTGGCTAATATTTTGCAGTATACCCAAAAGACATAGAATCCAACCCACCAGTAAAATATTTCCGGACACTAGAAATGTTCAGTAAAAGGGATTTCATCTTGCACGCCCCAGAAAAACACAATAAAACTTTCATACAAGTATTTATAGCATGATTGATAACATCACTTTTGTCTCATGAAATTCTCAGTATCATGAGAAAGTTCAAAAGCAAATGAGAAGCAGTCACATCCTCCTTCATCCACAAGTAAAATCCAGTCACCTTGCAAAGAGTCGTTTTATGGCCTTCAGGAGTGATAGGGTAAGGAGAAATGCAATTGTTTGAGCTACTTACATGATATATTTCTGATATCTCACAGAAGTCCCTAGAGAACAACTTATCTTCACTTCTCTCCCGCTAGCTATTGTGTCAGGACATGAACTCAAAATGTGTATTGAAGAATACGATTGTAAGTGTTCACTCAGAGAAAGGAATTTCTATTTATACTGTATGCACAAGTAACGGTTTTATTTTCCTCACACTTTGCTTTTGTCTTTCAATAACATGTCTATAAGTGGACTGAACCAAAGCCTTGGGAACATATTGGCAGTGAGAAGATCTGAGTTCCAGAACGATTATGCACTTCTGGACTTACACACAAAATCAAAATTAAGGAAGAGGCTAAGACCAGAACTTCATAAATCTCATAAATGAGATACCATTATTCAAGTATAAAAAGTCATCATCAATATAATTCTAATGAAATTTTACAAAATAAAAAATTGTGAAAATGAAAATCTGCAGGAAAAAAAGAGCATGTCTATGTTTTGCCTGCCTGCATGCCCTCCTCTATTAATACATATTTTGCTTCTCTTTATTTACTCATCTCCTTTTTTATAAACCACTCATGTTTTTTTTTTATCAGTTGTTTAATCAGAGGAGCTAAACACTCTATGGGAAACTTCTCCTTTCTTATCCCTTGGCTACGTGAAAATAAAGATGCTAGCTGTGGCAAATTTTTCACAAGGATTTCTGCTTCCTAAAATGTTTAATTGACAACAGAAATAAGACAGGTATTAAAGGTTACCACAATTATATTGATTTTCATTTTGTTTCCATTAGCAACTTTTTGTTAACTTTTCAAATTATGCATTGTTACCTTGACCCATTTTGTAGATGCCTCAATGGAGATGAAAGGCAGTAATTTGGGGCTTAAAATTTGAACTTTCAATGTTATATTTTTAGTACAACCTAAAGGTGTTCACGGGAAAACGTGGATCTAGATTAGAAAATACATACATGTGTTATGAAAGCCACTACGCTTTCTAGTTCAAGTCTCTTTTCATCCTTAATTTTTCCTAAAATAATTTTTTCACTAATATTTTTAGCTAGTAACTCGCTCAGTTAATTGGATGAATTTTAATGGTGAGTTTTTAAATGGTGTCCCTTTGCTAGTTACAGGAATGAAAATATTTTAAAATTATGTATGCTAATTTAACACTGCAATATAAATGTATACCTTTTTTTTTTTTAATTTATAGCACAAAGATTTTAGACACTGAAAATGGTATTCCAATTCCTACAAGAAATTGTTGAGATTCAGGAATCATAAACCATGCCTAAGTTCTTGGAAACTATGTGTCTGCTATGGTGGCTGTTGGCTCCTGTGAATGGAAAAAAGTGCCACAGAGAATTTCAACCAACATGAAGCAACTGTTCCAAAGAATGTGGCTTAAGATTTTCAAAGACCAGTCAGACAGTTAAAGCATGCAGCTGTACTAGAAGGTGACCAAGAATAAGAATAGATGAATCAAATAACAAATGCATTACGAGACAGGTCTGAATTGCCAAGACTAACTTAAGTTTTGTATTTTTACCTGAAGAGCATTCACATTTCAAAAGAAACTGAGTTAAAATAATATAAAGACATAGAGTAAATTTAAAAAATGAACAGTGGTAAACAAAATGGTAAATAAATCATGTCCAAAGTCAAAAGTTATCTTGACAATGGGAAATACCTAAATCCTATATGTTCTTTTGAGGATAGCATACATGACCATTTTAAATCACACTAAAATTCAACTACAAAAGTCTCCCAGAATAAATTAGCTTCCAAAAATCAAACATTTTCAGAGAGCCTATAAAAAAAAGATAAGTGTGAAGTGTAGGCCTTCTGTGGAATCACCAAAATCTCTCAGCACTTTATTCTTTCTAAAAAGTTTCCTGCCGAAATATAATTTAGAGAACATGCAGAAAATAAATGTAAGATGGGCCAAAAAAGTATGAGGCCTGAGACTACAATGACAATTTAGAGAATATAAATGTTATTACACGTCAACCCATCTCTTCTTGGTGAACGCAACTCATTATTTCTGAAGGAAATCGGGCTTGACCAACACCATTGTGAATTACTTATGTAAATTAAATATGCCACTTCTATAGAAAACTTTAGGTCAGCAGCAGATGTTGGTAAATTCCTACAGAAATGCATGCCCAGAGAATGTTTTTTTTTTTAAATGGCAGAAATCTGCTAGCTATTCTTGCCTTATCTGCAACAGCTGAGCAATCTTTCAGTGCCACGCGGAGACGGAAAACTTGGCTCAGACATAGCGTGGACAAGCTTGCCTTAATCACATTGCTCTTTTACATGTGCACAAGGACATCAACATTGACAGTACAGAGTAAAGCAGCCATTTGCTGAAAACAACTGTCAACGTTGTCAAGTTTTTGGAACCTCTTATAATGTGATTTGTATGACAAATCTTGTGGCATTTTGTTTGTCAGCAACAGTAGTGAATTTCCATGTATCTGGGAAGGCAGGAGAACTGTTCAGAAGTGGATTCGGTTTCTTTACACAGACTGCGTTAAGGGAAAACAGTTATTAATTTTAAAATGACAGATTTCAAATAGATCTAGAATTTTTTAAGTGGAATTTCATTTAACAAAATCACAGAAGTCTCTTTTCCCCCTTCCGCTCAAACCTTGAAAACTTGCAATAGTCGTTCAATTTTCTTTCATTGCACTCCGGGTTTTGAAAACTGTTACTGTAAAAATATTAATATTTTCTGAGACGGGAATCTGTAGCAGTCATTACCGGGGTGTGTTCTAAGTGACAACAGTGGGTTCGGTCCTTTCCTCTAGAACTAGGTGTGCACTGCCATGCAGCTCATGAGATCGGATGTAACAAGTTATAACTAACCGAGCGCACTCCAGTGTTATTGAACAATGTGCTTATTAAGAGACGATTACAGAGATCTTATGGTTCATTAGTTTTTCAACATTTCCTTTATTCCTGCTCTGAGCTGCATTTTTCATACAGCTCTTTCTTAATGTGCTTCACACGTTTGTCCTCAGCCAAGGTCCTCCCCCGTGTGGGTGGAATTCACTTGGACAGGCCATATGACAGACGGTGTACCCTCCTCCCTGCACCTGCCATAAAATGCCCTTGGGTGCCTGAGACCAACGTACCCACCCAGCCAGGAAAATCTCAGGTCTGCACATCTACACTACTTATGTTCCTTTAGAAGAGATCTGACAAAATCTAACGAGAGAATCTTTTGTATGCTTCTTCTCATGTGGGTCTATCTGGTTAGAGAATTCCAGAAAAGATATTCTCTCCCTCTTTATGATTCTTTTCCCCTCTCCTCAAAAGATACTGAACGTATTGCCTAGAATCACCTCTGTAAATATTAGGTACTCAATGGTTTTTTAACTGAATTGAAATTATAAATAAAACTGAGACACAGTTGGAGAATGAATGCTTCAAACTCCATGATACCCAGTTCACCCTCCTTTTTCTCTTCCCTTTATTTTTCTGGATGAGGTGCTGAGAGTAGCAACAGGAATATAATGCAAGCCATAGATGCAAGTCACATAGGTAATTTAAATTTTCCCAGTAGCCATATCAAAAAATAAATAGAAACAGATGAATTAATTTTAATAATATTTTTATCTAACCCAATATATCCATAATGTTATGTAAAATATTCCTGTTTATTCGCAGTAATTTTTTGAAATCTAGTGTGTATTTTATATGTACAGCACATCTCAGATAGGACCAGGCACCTTTCAAGTGCTCAACAGCCCCAGCAGCTAGTGGCTACCATGTTGGACAACAGCGTTCTAAAGACCTCAGTTCTAGCAGTACTATTTTGTCCACTTGCTTATGTGACTTCAGGTAAGTCTCTTTTCTATTGAGTCTCATTTTCTCCATCTCTTAAAAGGGCTTTAATAATTTCTGTCCTATTTTATCTGCAGGTAGTTTGTGATGAACACATGGAAAAACATATTTTAAAGTATTTTGAGAGCTAGAAAGTTCTCTCAAGTTTTAAATTTTTGTTGCTACTTCCTCTTTCATTCCCTAGAAATCCCTCACTCTTCCCTTTTTTCTTTTTTCTTTTTTTTACTGGCTGCTAGTTAAAAATCATATATGATAAGCCTTGATGTGTTTTATGGTTTAAAAAACTATTGTCAAATGCTTAAAGTACCAGTCTTTCCCCTCCCAATAGCAGTTTACCTTAATGAAATCACAAGCTTACGATAATATCAATAGCTTGCCTTTTCTATGATGATCACTATTTCTAAAAGACACTTACATTCCCTGGTTCTGGTACCCTTCTTCCGTCTTCTAGCTGGGCTTTGATACTTCTAGACTAGAGTTCAGCTGAGTGTCAAAGATAATATAGAGGTAAAAAGGTAGGATGTCCATACCAAGATTTATTTTAAACACCCAGCTTATTCTCTATTTATAAAAACAGTTAAGATTGAAAATTATACATGCAGTTGAAATTTCTATCACTCTATTCTTAGTACAACCTAAAGGTGTTCACAGGAAAACATGGATTTAGAGTAGAAAATGAAGAGTTTTATGAAAGCAACCACCCTTTCTAGTTCGAGACTCTTTTCATCCTCAAGTTTTCCTAGAAGCATTTTTCAGCTAATATGTTTAGCTAATTACTTGCTCATGGGTAGGAAATGCCTGGGTAGGAAACCTCACCTCATATTCCCACTGCTCCATTGCTTTAAATTCTAGAAACCTCCTTTGCCATACCATGATCCTTACTGACTTTTCCCCTCCAGACTATGCTACATTCGTTTTCGTCCTCTCCCTCTCCCCCTCCCTCTCTCCCTCTGTCTCTCTCTCCCTCTGTCTCTCTCTCCCTCTCTCCCTCTGTCTCTCTCTCCGTCTCTCTCTCCCTTTCTCCCTCTGTCTCTCTCTCCCTCTCTCCCTCTGTCTCTCCATCCCTGTCTCTCCCTCCCTCTCTCTCTCCCTCCCTCTCTCTCTCTCTCCCTCCCTCTCTCTCCTTCCCTCTGTCTCTCTCTCCCTCTGTCTCTCTCTCCCTCTGTCTCTCTCTTCCCCTTGTCTGCTCAGCAACCTCACTAGGTGTGTTTTCAGCCTAAAGCCACACTGTAACCACAGCCCTTTCCTCCCCTACCCTTTCTCTAGAGCAGCTTGTACCTAGTATCTGGCAGGCTGGAAGCTGTGGCAAAAGAATTCTGAACTTTTTGTTTGTTTACCAACAACCACTATCCTGTGTCCTATAAATATAACACTTAAAATAAATCATATATTTAACATATAAAATATATTAAGTTATAAAACATCTTAGAAAGTAGCAGAATCTAGAAGTATCACTAGCTGCCCAACTCATCTGTCCCAGTAAAACAGCAATCTATCTGAAAAGTGATCTAAACGTTGTGGGGTTTTTTTTAATGCTTTTGAATACGATCTTAATCACCATTTCCAGTGATGTGTCTACATACCAGCTGCAGCCCTGCTGATTAGAGCATCAATACCAATTGATTTTCTAACACATACTTGCAATGTCTATTGTATCTCATTGCACGCTGTACACTATTGGTATTTAGCCAAAGCTAAGAGGAAAAAAAGATTTTGTGTACAGAACACATGGGCCCCAGAGAGTTTCATAATTCCCAGGAGAACAGAAGAATCAGGTACTGAATGTCAGGCTAAATGGTTTCTCACAGTTAATGTGTTTGGTGGCCACAGGCTCAAATAATTCTCTTGTCCAGAGCCAGGGTCACTCAGCTGTATAATGACTTCTAAAGTCGCTCCTTCGAAAAGGACTAAGGATTCATGGCTTTAATTTTGCCACCGATCATATGAAAAGTACGCTCCATAGAGTACTGAGCAAGCATTCGCTCTCAGCTTGCACTATAATGAAATTCTAATTGTTTCTAAAGTTTAAGAAGGATAAAATGGTTAATCTCCATGATGACAAAAGGAAGCCAGGAAAATAAAGTGACACACTTGAATGAACTGTGAGGAAATAAAGTGCACAACATGCGATAATGCCATGACTCCGTGTTATTGTGCATTTCTGGGCTGAAAAGATATGGCTTGATGGGTAATTTGTCATGCTGTGCAATAGGGAACAACAGTAAAGAGACTTCAGACAGAAGAAAATTACACAAATAGTAGGGTGGAAAGGTATAATTGAAGATGGCAAAAGATTGAAAGAAAGACATTTAAAATTACTGTACTGACCTACTAAATGCACTTGGGCGTGGAATCCTGGCCTCACAAGAAGAGGCATTAAATGACTGCGGGCTGTGACACTACTGCAGAGTAATGCCAATCTCCTGCGCTCTCAGAGGAGAAAAACACAATGCACAGCCGAGCTTCGACAGCCTCGACCTGCTTTCTTTCCTAGAGGAGACAGGGCTTCTGGTGAACTTAGGAGAAGTTTCCTAAATAAGTTTTGTGTTTTTTTTAAATTATGAGTAGATTTCGTTTAGTATCTGGGGGGCTTAACTCCTTAACGTTCTGAAGTCAGTAGATCTCCACTCTGTAAAACTGCAAAACCACTGTAATATTTTTATTAATGAATTCAGGCGAAAGGATTTTGCTTCTCACATCTGGTTAAGTTTCTTCAGCAATGAAGAGTCCAAGAGAGCGGCATGACATTGTGCAAAGCACATCCCTAAGTCTGAGAACAGGAGACACCAGCACTAGCCCGGCCTCCTCTGCAGGCTCATTAATCATGCAAGGCTCTGGGCAAGGGGCTTAACCTCGCTAAGCCCGGTCCTCTTCTAGCAGAAGGAGAAGTGGACCACTACTTTCCAAAGATTTCCAGCAGTCCCATGATTCTACCCCAAACAGCAGAACCTCCAAAAAGCTTCTCAGTAAAGGTTATCTCCTTCTCCTTCCCAGGCTCTTAAAGCAGGGGATGTCCCAATCAACCATACTTTGTAATGGCAAAGGTCATTCATCTCCTTTGTTCCCTTCAGTTAGAGAATATGCCTTCTACTTGTCATGATTACATGGAAACTTATGTAATCACGACAGGTAGATTTGCAGTGTCGGTTAATCATCAAGTTCTTTCTATTTCTTACATATAACTGCATAATCACAACGTACCATAAAAAGTTCATCTTACTGACAATGAAAAACTTATTACAGGAATGTGATATTTACATTTTGAGGTCTTAATAAAACAATTTTGTCTAGATGACATCATAAGGAATACATTAAATTAAGAGATTTCAAACTTGTAAGGGTACATTTAAAAGTACTTAGAAAGACTACACAAAATGGACTTGTGACATACTCTGGGAAAACATCTAGATTTGCCTTAGAGATCTTTAGAGACTCACTAGACAGCTGCAAAAGGTCTCTAACATCACAAATAGGATTGGGGGCCAGATTTCATTATGAGACATCATTATATATTTTTTTGTTATTCTTTTTCTTCAAGTTAAACGTTTCAGATTTTTAATATTTGGTATGTTTTATATTTATATATTATAATACTGAGGATAATGAGTAGCAAGTACTATATACAACTCTATCCAAAAGCATCTTTTCATTAATTTATTTCAACATATGAAGCTTACTTTAAAACTTCATAGGCCCAACTCCATGGCCTATCACTAGTATAATACACATCAAAGAATAGACAGAAAGGTAATTTCTGACTAATATCAATAAAATCATGTATTAATTATTTAATCTGAAATTCCAAAAATCATAAAACTAAAAGAAACATCAGAAAGTCACCTGAGGGACTCCCTTGGTGGTCCAGCGGGTAAGACTCCGCACTCCCAATGCAGGGGGCCTGGGTTCGATCCCTGGTCGGTGAACTAGATCCCACACACATGCCACAACTAGGAGCCCGCATGCCACAACTAAAAGATCCTGCGTGCCACAACCAAGACCCGGAGCAGCCAAAATAAATAAATAAAATATTAAAAAAAGAAAGAAAGAAAGTCACCTGAGCTGGAGTTTTATCATATGGGTTAATCTTTTGAAGAATGTAGTGAGGAAAGACTCAGTCTTCCAACAGACAAAGACTCATTCATCCAACAAATGAGTCTTGATGAATTATAAGGTCTCATCCTACTTTGGGACTGTATAGATACACATACTATGCTTGAGAAAATTCTATTCAAAATAGTTGGTCATATCAGAGTCAAAAAACTCCTTAGAATCCACAAGACTCAGTTTCACTGCCCACATTTTATGACTATTTATAAGTCTAATCAGGACCATAAAAGTTATTACCATTCTTATCAATGTAGAAACGAACAGGTCCAAATGCTGTCATTTAGTAAAAGAATAATAAATCATTCATTCATTTCTACATCTAACAAAATTTACTAGCTCCCTATGATGCTGGGAAGCGTGCTAGGCACCAGGAATAGAGGGGCAATTAGACAGGCATGAACTCTGCCCTCACAGAGTCTAGTTGAGAAGAGCAGGCAGTGAATGAGTAACAGTGAAGTGTGGTGAGTGTTAAGACGGGATAAGTACAGGGAACCAGGAGACCACACAAGGCTCCGTTAAACCTCCCAGGCAAGATAAGGTGAAGCTGAGACTTGAGGAATGAGTAAGGAAGCTGCTTTTATGCAACATACTCTCTCACTTCTGTGTCTTTGCACCCATTTCCCTCATTCCCTGCATAACCTTCCCACCTCCTCATTCCTTCTCAGCCTCTTGGATTTAGTTTGGGCAGCAACTGTTCAAGGAATTCTTTCCTGAATCCCCCATCTCCATCAATCTAGAATGAATGTCCCCCTCTGCCCCACCAATGCTCACACTGAACCCATACGTATCTGTACCCACCAGTCCTGTAATTGCCTGTATAGGCTTGGCCTCTTGGGCTAATAAAATCCAAGAAGAGGTTTCTTTGAAGCTCCTGGGAAGTCTTTCTAGCTCTTCTAGAAAGGCTCTGAAATAGCCCCTGTCACTTGATAGCCATCTTGCTACTAGCCACTGATGAAGCTGTTCTACCAAGAAGGTAAGGAAAAAGAATGAAAGGGAAACTAAGTCAAAACTACTGGATTAAAATGTACCTGAATTCCACCCTCTGGACTTTCAGTGGTGGAGCCAACAAATTTCCTTATTCCTAAAGACATTTGAAGCTGGGTTTTCTGTTACCTATAGCCTAAGGCATAGTGACTGACGGAAACACTATAGATGAGAATCATGTCTTTTTTCCTTAGCATCCACATACTATTTTGCCCATGGCAATTGTTCAATAAATCCTTCTTAAATAAATGAACTAGGTGATTCAAAGAAAACATCTGACAGCAATGAAGTCAAAAATTTTGTACCTAAGAAAACTGAAAACAAATTCAGTTTTCAACCAGAATTTTTAAGTGTTTTAAAACTGTAATTAGAGGGACATCCCTGGTGGCGCAGTGGTTAAGAATCCACCTGCCAATGCAAGGGACACGGGTTCAAGCCCTGGTCCGGGAAGATCCCACATGCCGTGGAGCAGCTAAGCCCGTGCGCTACAACCACTGAGCCTGCGCTCTAGAGCCCGCGAGCCACAACTACTGAAGCCCGTGCGCCTAAAGCCCGTGCTCGGCAACAAGAGAAGCCACCGCAATGAGAAGCCCGCGCACCACAATGAAGAGCAGCCCCCGCTTGCCGCAACTAGAGAGAGCCCGCCACGCAGCAACGAAGACCCAACGCAGCCAAAAATAAATAAATTAATTAATTAAAAACAAACAAAACAAAACACTGTAATTAGAAAGTATGATGCTTGCAGAGGTTTCCTATACGGTAAAGAAAGAAAATCTTGTCCTCTGCCGTTCTAATCCTCCTCACTCATAGCCGTTTATGTCGCCCCTACTATGCTCACAAGACAGTTCCTCTTACACCCTTGTTACCCAGGGTCCTCATATTTTTTAGCCACCCCACTTTCAAAACCTGCTCTCCAGAAAAAGCTGGTAAGCTCACTCACACTGAGTTCTATGGATCTGATTTAAACAAAGTGTTATCATTTCTAGGGATATCTGCAAAATCCAAAAATTTTAATCTCTGTGCAACCTCAGATATCAGCAAACAAGTAAAGGAGGCATTTGTGGAGCCCGATAGCCAACTCTGTGGTCATGAAACAACAGGAAGAGATGCCTGATTTCCTTGCAGACAAGGGCAACTCCAAACATTGTCATCAATGGCCAGCCCTACAGCTCGACAGGAACCTACTCTTGTTCCATTTTCTTAAGAACAAAATAATCCAGTAACCAGTGTACCACATCCACCAAGTGATATTCGTGCCTCTAAGGAGTTCTGACTGGAGACTTTATCCCTGCGATGGGATTTAACACCATCTGGTCTGTATCGCATTTGGAACTGAATAACACCGTGATAATAAGAAGCATCTATACTAGAAATTCCCCTACCTCCAAGTCCTATCAGGTAATTATAAACAATACTTGCTTTACCCCAACACTGAGCAAACTCAGGATTCTTGGTTACAGACCCCAAACTCAGATGAAAAGTAAACTCAAAAAAAAAGTAGATGTCCCTAATGTTCCAACCTAGAACAATTACAAATTGTTTTGGCTACCTTTTATTTGGCAAATCAGATATTCCAGAGCCACCTTTATTGCCAAACATAAAAGCATCCCACTGTACACCTCAACAGAAGTGCTTGTATATCCTTAATGTCTTTCCAAGCAATTTTATGCAGTCAGCACCCTATACATAAGGAAAGGAATGGATGTGTGCTTTATGGGTTTCTTATAATAACAATGAACCTTCATAATCAGACCCACTCCTTAATTTTTGCTTACTTTTTTATGCAGCTTCATTGATACTACAGAGCGAGACAAACACAAGAATGAACATGAGACTTGAGTGAAAAAAAAAAGAAAAACAGCAACAGTACAGCCATCCAAGGAGCAAGTGCTGAGCTTGTGAAAAAAACAGCTCCCATTCTTATTAAATAATAGTGTTCATGCAAGGATGTCTGAAGTACTCTGCAAGGCTAATTAGCACAGATCAATGTACACTTACCTCTTCAGAAGGCTGAAAGGTGTGTAGTGACTATGTGTCATTAAAAATTTACTTGAGCATGGGCATCAGATGTCCATGAGAGAATGACCCTGGTGAGCACTCTAAGTTTCCATTTTGCTCATATCATCCTCAATACATCAAAAATGCCACAGACACCATTACTATCATTCATGCAGCCTCATAGCAGCTGATGTGCTATATATGTTTGAGAGAGTGGTATCAATTAACTATGTTATCTATGAAGCCATACTTGCAATTACTACCACTTCACAATTTATCATTAACACATTTGGCAGATTTTTTTTTCCAAAGTAACATTTATTTAAAGGTTAATCAAAATTCTTAGAATGGCATTTATTATAATGTGATTTCTGATAACTGACTAAATCAGTGGCTCTTAAGAAAAACACCCTTGTCTCGGTCCTGCTCAGTATACACCACAGTGCCATTTGGGGAAAAGAAATACACACTAGAAATGTTCATTTCAGACCTCGTCATGGAAGATCATATATTAATGTAATCAGGTGGTACATTTATATGCTCATTAGTAATCCATCATTAGTCCAAATGCTCACTATTAGGAATAAATGTACAGCGAGTTATTCAGAATACCCAGAAATAGTATTTCTTATTTAAACATTTAGAATAAGCTGACTGAAATAAGTGCACACCTTGAATTTGAACTTTCAAGGCACATCACTAAAGTCAATCAATTATGTCAGGACACTCTTCTATAATAATCTCAATTATAAAATTCCTGCCCCTCCCTTAAGGCAGGCAGCAGTGGGGGAGAGTTCCGATATCTAAATCTTTTTAATTCACTGTAACTGCAAAAATTCCTGATGAAGTGTGTTTAAATTTTATGCTTTAATACATAGCATGCCACTAAAAACCATATTAGTTATGCTTTATGCTATTTAATCATATGTCAAAATCTGTAAAATCTGTTCTAGCATGCTAAGGTAATTTAACTGCAATTAATCAATCAAAGAAATAAATAAAATGTAATAAATGCCAAATAATGTAACGTCTTTGAAAACAAACCACTATATACACATTTATTCTAAAAATACTTATTAGCCAACACCACTGAAGGAAAAACAGAGTGAAAATTAGATTTACTGAATCTTCTTCCCATTAGTAGTTAGCTTGCTCTAAACTTACAAATGGTTTAAAAAGGTCTTTGTCATGCTCTGCCTTTCCAACTAAAATGTGAGCAACTTGAGGGTCAAAATCCTTCATTTTTTTTATCCCCTGTGCCTAACACAACGTCTTAATTATAACAGGTGTTCGGTATTTATTGGATGAAAGAATGAATGATTCAAATATGCACAGACTAGATTCTTTCATCATAATGTTTAGGACCTAGGAAAATAGTCCTACTTTTCCTTCTGGCAAAAATTGTATATTGTACTTTATTGGCATTTAACTAAAGTTAGTGTCACTTTCTCCATTAATTCTTTCCTTTTTTCATAGTGTCAGTTAGGAACCAGCAACGAAGGTTGGTGATGTGTTTTTGTACTTCTTCCTCCAAATGAAAACAGTGATTGTCTTTTCAGGGATGTAATTTAACAGTTTGATGGATACAGTTTTGGACCAAGACTAGGAAGGACAGTTATAAGTCCTGGGTCCAGTCAGCAAGAATTCATTAAGCATCAAGTACACTCCCCACACTATGCTACAAATATACCAAAGGAGTCAAAACATGCCCCTGTTTTCCAGACCATAAATCAGAGGAGAAGACACATACGTGTTCATTCAACAAGCACTACCGACTACACTTCACTCCATGCAAGGCGTTGAAGGGGAGGAGGACAGCCAACAAGTCTCAGTTCTCAACAAGGGGCTATCAAAGAAATGAACCGGTAACTGAATGTCAAGCAAAAAGTCATGAATATCTTTGAAAAAATACAAACGAATTCTCATTGGAACCCTAGAAGAGAAAGCTGGTGAAATCATGGAAGTCTTAAGGAAACAGGTGGCATAAAAAAAGATCAAGAGAATCTCCCAGATAATGTAAATTATAGTACATTCACTAATGACAAAGATTGAAAGTAAGGGTCCATAAGTTTTCAGAGCAAGTTATTTGCTTTCTTGATAATGACTGACTCTATTTGTTCTTCTCATCAAATTCGTTTTGGTGACATAAAATGATAACTTTTAGATTAATGACCAACCACTCAGTACAAGGAACACTGAAGAATTTGCCTTTAAAGGTTCCTGATGATAACCGTAGCTGCGAAATCTCAAGACTGAAATTATCACGAGGATATTACAACAAACAAGACTTGCCTCTTCCACCACTACCCCACTCACCCACATGTGGCTATGAGCACTTGAAATGTGACTAGTCCAAACTGAGTTGTGCTGTAAGGGTAAAAATATACACTGGACTCCAAAGACTTAGTTACTAAAGAAAATGTGCCAATAGTTTTTATACTAATTACCTGTTGAGATAATATTTTTGGATATATTGAGTGGAATGTGTATATCATTAAATTACTCTCACATGTATCTTTTTACTTTTTACTATGGATACTAGGAAATTATTGAACTGTGCTAGTCTAAAGGCATTGTGAAGAAGAATAATTTTTTGAAGTGTTTCATGCTAGAAAGGATTCAGCAACATGCACTGGCATTTTAATATGATGGGCAGATACAAAAATTTTATGTAACAAACCACTCAATACATTCCTCCCCAAAACGCACAGTTAGGAAACAAGAGCATCTCTCTTTATGAACTGAATCTCCTGCCCCACTCTGATCTGATAGTGAGTGGCATCGGTTTTCACATCTCCCTTTTTCTCTGACTGGCAGAACACTTGAGTCTAAAATTCAAGTTACTCAACTTCAGGCTTCTTTGCAGGAAGGCCATGAATTTCTGGTTCAGTTTAATCCCACCCCTTATTTCTTACTTGGCTTGGTTCTGCTCCTTACTGTATGCGTCTTACTGAAAGTTATGAAAAAGCTTTTTGGAACTAGGAAGAATTAAATAGCAGATAAGAAAGTGAGTGAGCCTCTGACTATGGTGTAATCAGTGAGAGGCCACTCTCCAGAGACTCACTATGTCTGTGGCCCTTCTCCCTGTTACAGGTGTGAGGCAGAATGGATTTTTAGCAATACCAGGTCAGTACTCACATTTGGGATCATAAATACAGCCCGGGCCCCATCCAAGGCTGTCACCCAACCCAAGGGTCAGTGAGATAGACAGGCATAATATTGGAAGGGCACAGTGAGTTCTGCAGTCCCATGTAGCTGTAGGTAACATGGTCTCAAATCAGGCAGAGAAGGAGTGACTACTTGAATACCTAGAAATCAGGAAAGGAGTGGTCATTATCAGATCTGATCACATTCCGTAAGCCACCACAGTGCAATCTAAAGACAGAGACAGCATCCAAAGACCCAAGTTGACTTAGCAGAGACCTAGTCCCATAAAAAGAGAAAAGGGGATAATTTCTGTGACTGTGAGGCCACACAGGCCCCTGGGGCTAGGCTCAGAGTCAGGCCCTCCCAGATCCAGTGGACTACAGAGACTCGAGCTGAGAATGAACAGTGAGCCTAGCAGTTGTAGTTGGGCCACCAGATGTACCCACTGAGGGAGAAAAACTCAGAGGCTCTAAATATGCTTCCTATTGTCATTGGGTTTGGTCCAGGAACTGACAGGATTGGCTACAGGTGGGGGCATAAGTACGTTCAGCTCAATTTTGTTCAGGTACACACAGGGCAAGGAAGTCAGATGGTGGCAGTGCCTCTCTCTTTATAAAGTGGAGGAATTACATTGGTGCTCATTCAACTCTTATTCCAAAATTAATGTTTCAAGGATATTTAGGCTACCTAGAAAAGACCATTTCAGAGCTTCCCAAATCTATGAAAAAGCCACTGCTTCCTGTTAATCCCTATAGCTCTCCAAGAAAAATGCCTGTAATATTATTTAACAGTATTACAGAACCAGACTCACATGGTACAATCTTAAGATTGTAGGAAAAGTACACAACATGTGGAATGTTATGTAACCTTAAGAGTCCTTATAATAAATACATTTTAAAAAATAAGAATAAGAAATAAGTAATAATTTTCTAAGATATACAGAGATAGGATAGGATACAGAAAAGATCATGGTCATATAAAAATCAGGACCACCCAGTTGGTACAAATTACCAGAAAACAAGAAAGAAATATTCTGAGTCAGCTGTATCATTGACATGGTCTGGTTTGTTTTCATAAATGGTTTTAAAGGATTTAGCACACAAATAACAAGTTTTTATTTCAGAAAATCAAAATTAATAAAATGTCAAAATAAAAAGTAGTATACAACTGGACACCACAAAAAAAATGAGAAAAAGTCTCAGGATCTGATCAATAATAAACTCTCTGTTAAATCTAAAATATATTATTTCTATCTTAGCAAAATTTGAAAAAAAATGGATCAAGACCCCATCGATTCATCAATTTATTTTTAAAAAAGAAGAATGAGTTCAAAAGATAGAGCTAAAAAAAAAAAAAAAAGATAGAGCTAAGTATGAATTTCACAAAGTAGACATAGGCAATTTCACATTGGCTGCTATGTTCATAAAGGTAAATGACACAAACAAAGCTGCCTAATCATACACCTTGAGACTCTATTTCACGGAGACTCAGATTGGATTAAAAAGTCTACGGATGTTTGCTACCCAGTGAATATTCCACTAACACACACAGGTACAGACTCAGACACCCTCCTTAGTCCAAGGGCAACTCCAAGGAGGTCTTCCTCACACTGAGAGGAGGGGTGAGTTTCTGGAACAACAAGAACAACAACAAATAACATCAAAATATTTCCAGGGCTTCCCTGGTGGCGCAGTGGTTGAGAGTCCGCCTGCCGATGCAGGGGACACGGGTTCGTGCCCCGGTCCGGGAAGATCCCACATGCCGTGGAGCGGCTGGGCCCATGAGCCATGGCCGCTGAGCCTGCGCTTCCGGAGCCTGTGCTCCACAACGGGAGAGGCCACAACAGTGCGAGGCCCACGTGCCGCAAAAAAAAATATATATTTCCAGCTTATACATTGTAAGCCCATCTAGTCATGGATTTGTGAAATACAGACACAGCCTAATAAAATTCTAAGAAGACAACTGAGTTGTCACAATGTGACAAGAGTATAAATTCACATTGAATGGCTTTTCTAGTGCTTCCTACTAAATATGAACAGAACCAAAATATGTCTCCCAACATATCAGAAACAATATATATATTCTACTTAGTTTCAATGGGGAAAAACTTTTATAACTTAAGAATACTCATTGCATCGGCAGGCGGACTCTCAACCACTGCGCCACCAGGGAAGCCCGGGAAAAACTTTTATAACTTAAGAATACTCGAAATATGTGACAATTTTTAAAATACATTACAGTATTTTATTAAATACATTACAGTATTAATTAAAATACATTACAGTAACAAGTGACAATGTATGTACAAAACCCACTGCAGCTCTGTGTTCGTCCTCACACACAAGGGCTATTTCTAAACAGGTCAGAGTAAAACTCTGGCTGACGGGGGTTGATGGCAGGATAGGACCTGAGATGAGCCAAAACTGTGTGTAATCCAAAACTCACTGATACTTAAATTTGGAATAGGTCTTTGAACTTACATCTGAACATGTCGTAAGAACATGAGACTCCTGTTACTGTATACAGGCTCATCCTTATAAAATGTTTGCCTTGTATGGTGACGATATTTTACTGAGGCCTTAACGAGTAGGGCACATCGCTCTGTGTGGTAAGGGTGGAGGAGGGTTACTCACAAGCCTTCTTCAAGTCCATTACCACTAATACACGCCTCTCAAATAGAAGCAGGGCCTGACTGGGAAGTTGTAGGAGACAAAGGAGCAGTAGAGACCATTGCCTCTGGACTTGGGAATAAGGTACTCCTCCATACACATACCCCATAGTACTTTCCATTAACTGAGTATTATTACAATGTATTGTAACTGGCTATTTCTTTCCTTGTATCTTCCATGAAATTGCAAGATTTTTAAGAAAAACCATTTGATTTTGAAATAATTAAAAATTCACAAAAAGGTGCAAAGAAATGTCCTGTGACTGTGCTGTGTACCCTTTCCCCAGTCCCTCTCCCCACTCCCAGTGTTAACATCTTGCATAACTACAATAGCAAAACCAGGTAATTAACATTGGTACAATCCATAAAGCTTATTCAGATATCACCAGTCATGCATGCACTTATTTGTATGTGTGTGTAGCTGCATGCAACTTTATCACATCTGTAGCTTTGAGTAACCACTCCACAATCAAGACACTGAACTGTGACATCACCACAGACTCCCAGTGCTACCCTTTCATGTCCACACCTACTCCCTCCCCTCCCCTCTCACCCCTGGCAACCACTAATCTGTCCTCCATCTCTGTAATTATGTTATTTTATGAATGTTATATATATGGAAACAAGCAATAATGTATCTGTCTAAGGTAAACTCTTTTCATGCAGCACAATTTCCTTGAGGTTTATCCAAGTTGTTGCCCATAGCAATAGTTGATTACTAGTTATTGCTAAGTAGTATTACATACTATGGATATATCACCGTCTGTTTAACCATTCATCCATTATGCTCATTTAGGTATTTCCAGTTTGGGGCTATTAACTAATACAGTTGTTATGAACATTCACGTACAAGTTTCAGTGCGAAAATAAATGGCAAGATTTTGAAGGGGATAGGTTGTGTCATATTCATCACTGTATCTCCAACACTTTATAGAACACACAGTAGGTACTCAAAATACTTGCTGAAGGAATCAATGAAAGAACCACAACATTGCCTCTAAATGGCAGGAAATAAAACAGAGCTCATCTTGTGGAAAAAACGTAATTAGTTGGGAGGAAAAATATCAGGAAGAGGTCCTGGAAGTTGCACAGACAGTTTAAAGACTTTAGCAGTGTTCCAAAGTACACACACACACACACACACACTTCAATTCCAACATTTTTCACTTTGTTTCAAGTACTGAGCTCCATGTGAAGATAGTGTTTGAATTAATAAGCTATGGTTAAACTTTTTAAGAAACAATTGGAGAGACTTCCTATCCAGCCAAGATGAATTAAGAGGGGCTGGATGTACCCTCCTTCTTAAAACAACAACCACCACCAAACTCTGACAAACTATATGAAACAATGATTTTTAAGACACAGGACATCAGGCAACAAAGAACAGTTATCCCTGAGAGATGAAGAGCCAAGGAGGTGAATCTTACGAATGTCCTGCTTACTGTCTTGAGGGTTTCTTGGCAGTGGCACAGGGAGGGTAACTCAAGGGACACAAACTCCCCGAGCTGAGGAAACAGAAGTGAAGGCATGGCAGAACAGGGTGGCTGCAGTTCACAGGTCAGAGCCCATGGCAGAGAGCTGCTGCACAGAGAAAGCTCTCCTAAGATCTGCAAAGAGTCCCACGCGGGAGTTTAGCAGAGTATTGATCTGGGCAAATGTGTGAGGAAACTACACGAGGCTGGGTATTCCTAACCCTAAGGAATAAATGGATCTAAGCAATGATCAATACCTGCTAACATCTCAAATAGAGACAGAACCAGTACTTTTGCCCAGCCTTCTCCAAATGAATCTGGTCAGGTTCCTAGTCTTAATTACCAACTAATAGGATAGACATGGTACAGAGGACCTTATTAAACAACTCCACAGGAATGCATCAGCAAATACAAACTGTGGAAAGCTCTACAAGCACAATCCAGTTTTCTCAACAAATAAGGAAAAATAAATACACTGAGGGGGAAACCCATAGATTAAAAGAGACGAGAAATATCAACCAATTGCAAAGTGTGGATCTTACACGTATTCTTTTTCAAACAGTAAAAAGTAATTACAAAAAATTTTGAGGCAATTGGAAAACTTTGAATATTGATTGTACCTATTTGACAACAATAAGAAATACTGACTTTTTCAGTGTGGTTTATTTTTTAGATGTGGCTCATTTTCTCAATTTAAAAAAAAAGTCATAATCTTTTAAAGATACCTACTGAAATATTAAAGGATGAAGTGATGTCATGTCTGGGACTGGCTTCAAAATAATTTGGGATGAGGTGAGAGGTGGTAAGGGGATATGATGAAACAAAGTTGCCTACAAGACAATAGTTGTTGAAGTAGGTGTAACCGTATGCAAGTTCATACCGTTCTCTCTACTTTTAAATATGTTTGGAATTTTCACATAACAAATTTAGATGAATAAACTTAAAAACACACAAATAAATACATAATTGAGGTGGTAGTTAAGGACTCAGCGGTCACAGTCTGAATGAAAACAATTTCTCAGACACAGCAAGATCAGAGACGATATTTTACAAGGACACTTAAGACTGTGATTTGCCGGATTTCCTTACCGGAGGACCATGTGTTCTCCACACAGAACACTGTCTTTTAAGCAAGGATAGACCTTCTCTCTGAAAACCTGACAGTATACAAGTGGTTGACTACCTAATCTAAGACACCAAAAGATATCAAAGGAGACCAAAAAACTGGGTCTATAAATGTGGTTGTTACTTCTTCCTGTTCTTTTAATAAGGCGAGGTGTGTGAGAAGTCTAATAGAGCATGTTGACTGCTGTCCTTCCAACAGCATCCTTGCAACACAGCTCATTCCATTCAGTTTGGCCATTCCCATGTCTACCGTTTGCTTAACAACTCCACTTACTGCTCACACTTTTTAGTTTCTGGGTTTTGAGATGAGGGGAAAGGAATCTTTGGAGATGTCCAAAATTCTTTCTCAAGTCAAATAATTCATTAGAAAGTATGTTTTATCTAAAAACTGTTTTCTATTTTTTTTTTGACAGTAGGAGGGATATTTTGAGTAGCTTGTCCAAGGTTCTGCCAAAAGAAATCTCCTCTCTCTTCTTACCTTATCTGAATCCTACCCTCCAAAAGGATATGCCCAAGTCCAATAAAGGGAGCTCCTAAGAGGATGAGTGTTATATCTTCCATTTAAAAAAATTCCTCAAGGTCTATAGTTCAATATTCTACAAATAACCAATATGCTACATATATGCAAGAAGTGAGTTGATTTACTGATTTTTTAATGTAACTTTTAAATTCTCAGTATTTTAATTATTCTGTCTATAATACTACTGTACTAGTACTATTATTAAAATATCATCATGCATCCTAATGTCCATTTTCACTAAATGTCTGAAAAGGCCCTGGGAACAGATTTAAACCCTGATGTGTGCTTTGGGAGCAGAATCAACTTTGGGAGATCAAGGCCAGTGAGCATTTGTGTAGGCTGGTTACATTCTGGGAAATATTTGCAAGGATGTATTGCAGAAATTGTAAGTGAACTTTTCAAAATATTTATCACCACAGTTAGAACTTTTACTAAAGTGTTTTTCTTTTTAGACACAGTCTTGCTTACAGTGGCCATTTTAAAAGTTGCTAGTCTGAGCTTATAAAACAATATTATAATGTCTTCCCATCAACTGTATTAAAAACACTTATCTTTGGGAAATGTTATAAAAAATTTCATTACAATGATAATTTAAATATTAAAGCAAATATAAAAAATGATATTGTGTGATAGAATACCAAAGGATTAAAAATTCTTTGTGAGAGGGCATTTTAATTTCTGATAAAAACAAAATATAGTACAGTAACCACTAGTCACATATGACCTATGTAAATTTAAAGTAATTAAATTTAAATAAAATTTAAAATTCAGTTTCTCCATTGCACAAGCCAATTTCAAGTGCCCAACAGACACATGTGGCCACTGGTTACCATACTGGACAGTGCAGATAGGGAACATGTCCATCATCACAGAAAGTTCTATTGAATAACGATGGTCTTTGTTAGAGAGGCTGCTGCTGATGAACTGATGTGCATATATCAATTTGTTTCTATTGTCATTTTCTCTTTGGTTTGGATGTTGAATTAAACCTATCAGATTTAAATGATTTTTCTGGAAAATCTATATTCTAATGTAAATATTTAAAACTGTGCCACAAGCACTGCAGTGTAGATTTTCTTTTTCCTCTCACTATAGGGAGAATGGAATTTTTTAAAATTCCATTTCCTCAAGATAAGGAATTATAACATTAGCTAGTTTTCCCTTTCAATTTGCATTTTCTTTCTTTATAATGATCTATTCTAACCATGCACCGCTTCCGAGTTTACCCAGCAATTGCCACCAATTACCTTTATTTTGTGGAAAGGAATTCCTAGTTTAGAGGGCAGTACTTCAGGCCTCCACCTCCACACTTTTGAAGTTTGTAACTAGCATTAAAAAAAAAAACTCTCACAGCCTAGCCAGGTCCTCCGACCAGGTGAAGGGTATGTCTAATTTAGCAGAGAAACTATGAGTGAGATCATCTCTGTCATTCATGCTTAGCAAGGAACCAGGCTGCAGAGCAAAGTCAGAAATACAACAGTAACAAAAGTAAATACAAATAATATGAAAAACTCCCAAACCACAGGGCTAAACCAGCTGCATTTAAATGTAACTCCTGAAAACCTTGATGAAAAGTAATATGTCTGTGTTTAAAAGACTAGTTAAACCACATAGCTGACGCAAATGGTAAAAAAGATCTATAATTACATGAGTATACTTTTAAGTATTTCATTAAAAAGTAAACTATAATGAATAATCATTTAGCATTGAAAATAATTGATTTTAAAAGTAGAAAGGTCAAATATGAAAAACATAATAAAGTCCAGGTAAAGAAATACTCGAGGGCTTCCCTGGTGGCGCAGTGGTTGAGAGTCCACCTGCCAATGCAGGGGACACGGGTTCGTGCCCCGGTCCGGGAAGAGCCCACATGCCGTGGAGCGGCTGGGCCCATGAGCCATGGCCGCTGAGCCTGCACGTCCAGAGCCTGTGCTCCGCAACGGGAGAGACCACAACAGTAAGAGGCCCGTGTACCGAAAAAAAAAAAAAAAAAGAAATACTTGAAAGAACAATCCAATTATTTTAGAAATGGATCTTTCTCCAGAATAGCATATTGTTTTGAAACTAAATTTCCATAGTAGATTCCATAGTTCCTGAAAATTAATTAGAGCCTTGATATTAGCTACAGAAATGTACCTTAGCTTGGGGACAAAAAAAAAAGAATGAATGAATGAAAATAATATGCCAACCTCCCAAACCGTTCTGCTAACAGATTTTTGCATTTTGGAAATTACACTTGCTTTCAAGATTCTTTGGGTCATTTAAATACTTAACCTCATCTCTTTTCTCACTTGCTCATTCCCCAAGTAAGTCTAAAACCAAACAAATTGCTATAAATGTTTACCAACAAAATATTATTTTCCAAGTCATTTTTCTTAACTTTTGAAATTTAAAAGGTTTTATTACAATTAGGAAACTACTCCTGGCAAAAGGCCTCTGAAACATTGTTTCTCAGACACTAATGGGTCTTGGAAAAGTTTGAAACTCTTAATTCATTAAGACTCTGAGTAGCTGTTTTGTACCTAAGAATGAGAATTGATGGAGAAGTTGGGACTAAACACATAATTTTCTCAAATATGAGGAAAACATAAGGGTTTTGTTATGATGCATGTAACAATCAAGAACCTGTTTCTTTTTAGCAAGCTCCTAAAAAGTACCTCCCATATAATTATTAAATAAAAACACTCACTTATTCAGTACTCAGCTAGCTTTTAAACCCTGAATAAGAGAAGTACACAGTGAGAGAGGTACTTACATGGTTTCCTTGGATACTGGATGATGCCATTCAGGTCTATGTTTTTATCTGAAAGTGGTGCCCTGTGGAGAAATGAGGCTTGGTGAGTGGCTGTTTATACATAGTAAGTAAATAAGAACTTTGTTTATTTTACAAAGCACTTTTGATTTTGACCCAGATTTCTTCTTCTCATCACACCCAACCCTGGTAAATGGCAATAAAAATATGGTACAACAGGTACTTTGCACAACTCTTTTAAACACCACTTAAGAAAGCATAATTAATAAAGCAAAAGCTCTGAATGCCATGGCTAAGCACATTACTCCTTGGGCTGCTTTATATATCTTGACTACTATATTTATGTCAGATGTATCAATGAACACTGCCTGACTCTCTCTTTTCCTTCAAGAGGAATTGCTCTCAAAGCATCAATAAGGAAATTAATCTAAAAAATTCACATAAATGATAAATGTCCTTACCGTAATCACAGAGTAAGAGAACTCTAGCTTTAGCCCGCTCCTAAACACCCAGGTTGCCACAGACATTAGCTGCCATTTTAAATGTCGTAGTGGGATCCCAGATTCCCAATCGTTTAAGTGCTATGAGCATACAATTTTGACATTCAGTCTCTCAGAACTACATGCTTTCTAATTTTGGTAGCATGATTAATCCCCCCTATGTGATGAGTTTTAACCTTCTAATATATCTTTGGATCAAAAAGAACAAATGAGCTACAGCAAAGAATGGCAACTAACTTTAATGCTTAACACAATTTAATAACCTGAAATGAAGTAAATGTGTGTTATGTTTCCATTAAAAAGTTTCCAGCCACAATTAACTGAACAAAAATTCGTCTTCTTCCAAGATCATTCTTGGAAATGTAATTTTAAAGTCTGTGTGAAATAAGAAACTTACTTTTTACCATATGAAAGCAATCTCATTTTTCAGGAATGATTTTTGGATAGACTTCCGATTTGATATTTTCCATTTGAACTAGCAGCGAAGGGGCTAGTAAGGGGGGAGGAGAGGAAAGCAAGTCTGTGTTCTTTTGCCAGCACTGACAAAGGTCTGGTTGTCAGTGATACCTTTGCAGCTAAATTTACTCCAGAGTGACAGGAACAGGTGCACCTTGGCCTGCCAGACACTTGTGCACAGGGATCACGCATCTTACGGCTTGACGATCAAGGGGGGAAAGCCTGGGTCTTCATAGAAAAGGAGAGGAGGCAAAGGAAGCCCAAACTGGGGGTTTCTCTTCAAAGCCAGCTGGTCTGGCTTTATTCTACAGGAATTTTTTTACCTGTCAGAGTTTGGACAACAAAGCCCTCAGCAGGTGCTGACGGGTACAACTTCCTGGAGAAGCAGAAAGGCGCTGGTGAGTTTCAATTGCCAAAATATACTTTTTAATCTCTAAAAGTTGATTTTTGTTATCTTGGAAGAGGCACTGCTGAGGTACCTACATTCAGAAAGCTGATGAGACCATTGGAATCAGAGCCAACTAACTCAACAGTGGGTTTTCCTGGTGTAGAAAGTAGGGCTGTTACCATTTGACAACTTTTTAGAGTGAAAAAAAAAAAGTTTTTTTAAAAGAAAATGCTTCATATTTTAAATGTTGGTCTCTTTCATTACTATCTTCAGTATCTGAAAGATGAAGAATTAATTATATATATGATACTAGACTATTCAAATAAATATACAAATATCATTTCATCTCCTTTTTATCTAATTCTGTCATAATCTAAATAAAATGTTATTTTTCAATATTTCTCCAAGTAAAAATGTGAAATGGTACATGCTCTTTTCAAAAGTTTCATGGGCTAGAATTTTTTATGCATACATGTGACAGGAATATGATTAGAGAGAATATGAAATTAATTTTATTTTTAATACAATTTTAAAACATGTATTGCACAGAATATTTAATAATTAGAAGTGGCAACGTTTTCTTGTTACAAAGAGTTTCTTCAGAGAAAAATTTTCAGAATAAACAATAAACACTACTAAAGCATGTTTTTACGTCATTGATTTCCAAAATTAGAACATTTATATAAGTGGTATTTTTATTTTGTGAATTCAAAAGTTTAGGCAAAATTACTTTTTTCAGAATAGGATTTCAATTAATGCAAAATATGGAAAAATGAGACCACATGTTAGGACATATTTTTAAAAAGTGATTCTATTTCAAGGACTCATTCTTTTAACTATGCTTCACAGCATTTCTCTACAAATTGTTGTATTATAGCAAATTGAAAACATTTAAGCAAGTAGGGAGCTTAAAGCTAGGGACTATACATAGTAAACATATGAAACCATTTTAATAACCAAAATCCATATTCACAAGTAACATGGACTAATGAATGTAAAGGATGCGCAGCATACATTGATCAAGAATGCTATAAATTATTATGCATAAAATCAATTTTCTTGGCTGTGGGGGGCAAAACTGGTGCTTAAGAAGAGAAACGTTCCTACCAATATAAATTAACACTATGAGGCAATTGTTTTATTCAGACAATCCCATAAATAATTTTCAATCTACATGCTTAACACATTGTCGCATAGTGGGAAAATAATAAGATCTGATTTTTTTTAATGACCACTGTTATCTAAAACAATTTTCGGATCAATGATGACACAGATATGTCACAAATTTATATGTATCATACTCTTTCAGACTAACCTAATTGCTGTTTAAAATTATGAAATATTTGTGGTTTAAAAAGTTACCAGAAATTATCCACCCCACCAAAAAAATCTAATATTTTTAAAACACAATCTTATCTACATTTTAATGAAGCCATATTTTGAAACCTCAAAACTCAAATCTGATTTTCATTAAAATTATGACATGTAGAATATGGTTCAGAAGATTAAAGCATATTTTATTTTTTAAAAAGGAGTATACTTATTGTAGTTTCAAACTGCTATTTTTATGTGATATTTTGTCATCTTCATCATATTGATTCTGGCACCTGAGTAACCATGGCCACTGAAATTTTTAGATAACTTCATTAGTCTCTTAAAGAATGAATATGTATTCCATGCACTTCATAATTTTTTTTATTTACCTGGTCTGTTAAATACTATATTCTGAAAGAATCAAAGTACTCGATTTTAAAGATGACTAAGTACTGCAAAACTGAACATACACTTTTAAGTCAACTTCGAAATTACATTTTAGTTTTTGTGTGCAATACAATTGGCTATAATTATAAATACTGTTTGTCATTAACACTAAGTATAAATAACACAAAAGCTTCTTCCAAATTATTTTTTATGACTCTTGTGAATTATTTAAGTGTGACTGAACCTATTAGAAACAGTTAGGTATAGCCCAAATTTTTCTAAATAACTAAAATTTATAATTTTAACCCTGCCCTAAATTGTTGGCTTAATCTAAAATTCTATGATATTTTCTTTTACTTATGAGAAAAAGCTTTAACTCCTAGTTTGACATGCAACTACATGTTTGTCCTTTCTGATAAACTTTCAACTTTCAGGTCAGTAAAATACCTATGCCAACGACCGCAATGTATGGGAATGGTTTCTTTTAATAAGCCTTAGTTAGAAACTTGGCTTAAAGTTGCAATGACTAAAAGTTTAATTGTAAAACACATGCACCTTAAGCATTATTTGTAATACATCTTCATATCTTAAGGACAGCTTATAGTGGAGACAAATTAATTATTCTCCCCTTTCAGAAAGACATTTGAAAACCATTTTGTTTACCTTGTATATTCATAGGGAAAATCTTGGTTCTCCCCGCAACTAACTTCAATAAATTTTATTCTGAATATCAATCTATTTAATTTCAGGACAAAGAAGTTTCCAGCTAAAATGGTTTACTTGTAAGTATTTAAAGAAACAAAAATATTTTGGCAGCTTTATATGTATCTCCTCATTGACCAGCCACCTGACTGACAGCTGTCAACTGTCTGTGGGCCAAATGTAACCCAGTAAAGATAAAAATTACATATTACTCATCCTTGTTGATAATACCTGGTGCCAGTAGGTTTTCAAATAGGAATAACTAGACTGTAGATATAAAGAGGTAAAAGAGGAATCATTTTAACTGCCTACCATGGCTCCTTTGTCACTAACTTGTTTCCCCTTCTTTTTCTTATTTATCCCATTTCTCTCAATGTCCATATATCACACCTACAAAGTTAATTTCCTTAAGGAAACTTCATATGTAAGTAACAAGTATGTGTCCATGAAAATACTGAGCAGTCAGGTAATGATGGCCACACATTTCTTTCAATCAAATCTCCTTTTAAGCTCATGGAATCTTTGAAAGAGTCTTTGAAGCTTTCAACTACTCATTTTAAAGAAAATGAAACAGAAGCACAAAAATGATATTTACCCAAGGGCACCAACCTGAGGATGTAGATGCAGACTTGGAACTGTCTCACAACTTCATGATTGTTTTTTCTGTTAGACTTAAAACGTGTGGACTGTAAAACTATAAGTAAAAAAGAGCACATGGAAAATTAATGTGAGTTACATTTCTTTGGAGAACCATTTTCAGTTACCAAATTTAATACCTTAGTAGAGAGATACAATTTTATCAGAGCATATTAAAATGTAGTTTTAACAAAGAGCAAAAATACGTTAAACTGTCTATGGTATAAATTCTTCTTTAGTTTCTCTTTACCATTTAAACTGATTTCCAAACTGAAAATATTTATGGTGCCTATGAAGTAGCAGAAATAAAATATGATCAATGGCAGCATATATGTTTAGAAGATGAATGCAGAAATGAAAAGTCAGGTTGAAATTTTTTTTATATATTAGGGGATGATTAAAAATACCAAATATACCGAAGTATAAGCATATGTATAATACTGAAGTGCAGAATATATTAAACCTTCACATAACTGACTCAACAACGAACTAGCTTGTGCATGTATGTGTATTAATTACTAAAGCTCTCTGGACCCCAGAGGCTTCATCAGCAAGTGCTTCCTAACAGCTAAGAAATTCTATAACTCAATAATCCTGTATTGATATAAGTATCTGATACTTATTCATATAATTATTACTTTTATTAATAAAAATTTATATTGCTATAATTTGTTGATAATGCTGTACAACACACTGATTCAAGGTCATGAAAATATATTCAAATTTTTTCTGACCCTTCAGAAAAGAAATTGTTTAGGAGATATCTACCACGTTCTGAATTTAAAGTAATTTATATTAACCCTGGGCTTTGGAGAAATATTTGCCTTTGAGAAGTGTTTGCTTAAAATCCAGACTTGGAAATGAATCCTTTTAAAAAGGAGTGGGGAGCTTAAAACATTGATATAGGATACGGGAAGAAAATGTGGGCAGGGTTTCCCTGCAAGGAATTCATCTAAAATAATCTCCAACGGCTCTATGATACCATTTAGCAACTAAATTATATATCTAAATTTACAAATGAATTTGCTTATTCTATTACATTTAGTCCAAATCAACATTAGTCATTAATCAGCAAACCATTTAACAATATGCAATAACAGTATGCAAATCAATTGCAAGCAAAATAATCAGTACAATAATATCCATTTCTAACAACTGGGAAAGACAGAGGTGTCGTAGCAAAATATGCAAAATCACAAGACTTTCACATAAATTCAGTCATCTCCCTGCATCTCAAAGGGGTGTTAGTGAAAGTGAATGACTTGTTCCTCGTCTGCCTTTGAAGGATCATAAATGTTATTTCCTTAGAGCTGAAGACTGCTGTCCAAAGAGCACCAGAGCAGAAGTAGGCAGCTAAACTGCAGTCTCTGTTTCACTACTTAAGTCATTTTGTAACTGGAAACAACTCATGTAACCTCTGTGAGGCTACTGAATAGATGAGACTCTTTGCTGGGCTGTGTGTAAATCATAGGAAAGGAAGTTTTAGTTATCCAATAGAAGGGGTTTCCTCTGCTGGGAGTGAAGTCCCAAAAGGATTCTAGGACATACTGGTGGGATTCTGCCTGCAACGGCATGCCCTGCCCTCTCCCTATTGCTGTAAGTAGCCCACCATGTCAGCATTCCAAATAATTAAAACACCAGTATTAACCTATGAAATCAGCAGGCAAAACAAAATCACTTTGTAATACACTACTGTCCAGCTGGCCATATTTTTCCCACTTGGGTAAATGGAACATGAAAGGTCTTAGCCTCAAAATGATATTATCACTCATAGCTTTGAACTTTTCAGTGTATTCTATAAGGCTGAGCTGATACAAAGGACTTAATGGTCATTTAATGTTTTCAGTTTTATGAAATGGGAGACTTGAAAATTTTTTTTATTGAAGTATAGTTGACTTACAATGTTGTGTTACAGGTGTACAGCAAAGTGATTCAGTTATACATACATATATATTCTTTTTCAGATTCTTTTCCATTATAAGTTACTACAAGATATTGAACATAGTTCCCTGTGCTATACAGTAGGGAGACTTTTTTAACCAAAAAAACATTCACTATACTCACTGCCGCAAGCCAGCATGTGAATATGTTTGTTCGCGTCAGAAAAACATTGGTACAAGAAAAAGGCGTGGCAGAGAACCCCTAATCTGAAGTGTTATAAATATCTGGATCCCAGAGAGGTTAATGGAAGCAGCTGGGTATGGAGAGAGGTTAAAAGGCTGGGAATGTGGATCCCTGTGTTGCCTGGGATGCCTGTGTTGTAAAGGCCCCTCATGCCTAGTAATTACTCTGCAGACAGAGGTAATTACAAGGACATAAGGAACATTTGTATTGATTGAACGCCTCTTTCGTGAAAAGTCACATCTCTTAAGTGACCAAGAACAACGCTAGTCCTGGGTTTAGGGAATCTAGGCTCACAGTAGCTGGCAGTCACTGAAGCATGCACGTGTTTGTAGGCCAGTTGTCACTAAAGGTAGAGGTTCCTGGATCCAAAGCTCATTTTACAGGTTTTGCCAAGATTCTGGAATCCAAGGAGCATATTCCACCCAAGAAAAGATAAGCACTACCCCTTAGATAAGTGAAGATGAAGAAGTGTACAGAAATTTAAGAGAATTAGGTCCTCACACTGCTTAATCAGTTTTCTAATTACCATGGGCAGAGTATATGTGACACGTATTTTTTCGCTTGTTTATAATATGAACCAAGACAGGCAATGGAAAAATTTGTACCATTTTGAACTCTCATTCTTACTATTTTGAAAGGCATTCACTAACTTAAAAGCTCCATAAAACTTGTTAAGATGAGTTGGGAGAACAGGAACGAATAATGGAGAAAAGGGAAGGTTATGGAATTAGGACTTCACAGATTTTACGCTTACCCCTACATTAAGGCACTGGTTTGCAAACAAAATGTACATTAAGAGACAGCGGAGAAGCTAGTTAAAATGCAGGTTCCAGAGGCTGAGGCTCAGCGGGCCTGCAGTGGGGCCCAGAAATACGGGCACTCTGATAAACTGTTCTCTGTGCTCAATTGTTCAGTCCTCACTAGAGCCTTCTCTTCTTTAAGAGGATAGTTCTGGTGCTCGCTTCGGCAGCACATATACTAAAATTGGAACAATACAGAGAAGATTAGCATGGCCCCTGCGCAAGGATGACACACAAATTCGTGAAGCATTCCATATTTTTAGGGAACAAAACTGAGTTATTTGTGGTGAGGTGGATGGACCTAGAGACTGTCATACAGAATTGAAGTTAAGTCAGAAAGAGAAAAACAAATACCGTATGCTAACACATATATATGGAATCTAAAAAAAAAAAAAAGTTCATGAAGAACCTAGGGGCAAGATGGGAATAAAGATGCAGACCTACTAGAGAATGGACTTGAGGACACGGGGAGGGGGAAGGGTAAGCTGGGACAAAGTGAGAGAGTGGCATGGACATATATACACTACCAAATGTAAAATAGATAGCTAGTGGGAAGCAGCCGCATATCACAGGGAGATCGGCTCGGTGCTTTGTGACCACCTAGAGGGGTGGGTTAGGGAGGGTGGGAAGGAGGGAGATGCAAGAGGGAAGAGATTTGGGGATATATGTATATGTATAGCTGATTCACTTTGTTATAAAGCAGAAACTAACACACCATTGTAAAGCAATTATACTCCAATAAAGATGCTAAAAAAAAAAAAAAAGAGGTCAGTTCTGCTCTACAGTAGCAAGAAACTGGAACTTAGGGATCTCAGGTCCTGAAAGATCAAAGCAAACGTGTGGATACAGCTATAGATGTTACATGTCCACTGTTACTTACTGTCTGATATAACTGTGCTTAAGTAGTTTATTTATTTTACTTATTTGCATGTGGATTGGCAAATGATAAGGTTCACCCAACACTAGTGATAAGCCAAAAATCATTCTCAAGTTCTACTTAAGTTTCAGGCACTAGATAGTATAGCTTGAAATCTGAAGAATGGCTTGAACTGACTCTTCAGGCAAGTCATGAAAAAACAGCACAGACAGTGCTTATTTTAAGTATGCATGCATACACATTCAAGTTTTGGAATACTCAATTAGTCATCACTGACCTATGGAGTTTAAGAGGTTACAGCCTAGTGATAATGTAAGGAAACCACAGGCTTTAGTCTCCCATGTGCAAGTCATTTTTGTGGCCATAGGCTACACAAACTAGAGTCTCACAGCTGCATAAGGTGAGGTGAGAATGTGTGGATGGATGAACACAAATCGTTCGCAAATACTAGATAAACAAGGCAAGCATGTGCTTTATTCACTGTGAGTTAACCACCATTGTAATCAAAGAGTAATTATAGTGATTAATAACAAAAATAATCATAGAAACTCTTCTATGACCATATTGTATACATCATCGATTGTTTAGAAGTAAGCTCCTTTGTTAGTGGTATTTTATTTGGAAGTGATTCAGAGAAATAGAAAAATATCATTAATGAAACCCTATGGTTGTGAAACAAAAAATGTAGCTTTCCAAAGCAATGAAGAAAAATCTGATTAATTGTTAATAACCAGTTGTGTTGGGGGTAGGGGGGCTTTGCTGAGTTTACAACCGAAAATAAAAGATTTACAGCTGAAAGGAAAGAGATGGAGCAGAAAAGATGAAGGAAAGACGAAAGAAGGGGAAGAGGAAGGAAATGGAAAAGATGGGAGTAAATCTATTGATGAGCTATTTAACTATTTCTGAAGGGGTCAAAAGGAACAGAAAAATTGTAGAACGCAATCCCTTTTTAAGTGGTGTTCAAATTTACTTAGAATCGTATTTCTTCATTTCTGAATAAAGTGATTCCATTTGATATGGATGCTCCATATTTACAGGTTTAATGCTATACAAGGTTGGAAAATATTTATGTGCCCCATCTTTGCACATAGCAAGATGCTTTATCAGTGGTTTCACAGAGGAGATAAAGGGCAGAATGCATTTTTCCCTCCAAGCTTGTATCTCTCCCCAGCCCTTCCAAATTCTTCCCTCATCCAGGTAGCAACACTATTCTCATCACAGGGTTCTTATACCCCCTTCAAGATGTTTCTGGAAGAATAATCACTAATTACACCTCTGGTGGCTTTTGGAGTGGGGACAGAAGGGAGTGCACACAGAGTAAGACCAAGTGACAACCCAGTAGGCTGTGGCCCACGGGACCTGCAGTAACTGTGTGCCTCTTATGCAAAGAGGGAACAGAAAAGGTGACCAGAACAACAGGTACTAAAGAGCACCAATTTTTTCTAAATAATAAGTGGACAATTTTTCAAGGATCAGGATATTTTGCTGATAGAGAACACGTTTTCCAATCCCAACCTTTTCAAAAACAATAAAATTTCTTCCTCAAGTAAGAGCCAGGCTTCCCACTGATTTGCACCCAGGACATACCTATGTCAGCAACTGAAATGGCAGCGGGCAGGAGGGAGCTGAGACATACTGACAGTCTCCTCCCCAAAGCATCTCCTGACCAACACAGCAGGGAATTTGTGGAATCTGTGTAATCACAGATACTCCTTTGGATTCAGAAAACTTTTGAAGAGAAGTTCATTGAAAGGAGTAACACGTTTCTACTGCATCACTAAGTAAATGGGGTTGGAGTGCCTGTCTCCTCTGGTAGAACACAGTCCAAGAGAATTCTGGAACGTAAAGAGACTTCTGAGGAAGGAAAGGACCTTGTGGGTCACATCAGGGAAAGGCCATGCTCAATAAAGAGCTATTACTGATTTTAAGAATTGCTGCTGGGTGAGTAGAGCATGCCAGAGTGAAAGGAGGACAAGCTGAAGGTGAGTAGAGGGAAGATGGCGACACAAAGACAAGCCTCAGCAGCCTTACCACACAGATAATGTTGATTTGAAAGGACTTAAAAACTCAGATTTAATAGGAAGCCACTAATTTACATTTATGCTAAGTTTCCTTCGATTTAAGAGTAAGATTATGTAATCAATAAGCAATTTAGAAGATGTCTGATGTAGCCTTATTCTGGGCAAATGGATATATAATTATTTTCATAAGTCTGATAAAACCAAATATGAATACAAAAAAAAATTCTCTGAGAAGAATGTTATATGGAACACTGACGAGGATAATATAAATTGGTCACCCCAAAACATAAGACTTCTTGATATAATGTATATTGGTTTGATCAACATACTGTCTTAAATGTTTTATATTTATTTCAAATATGAAATGCTCTAATATGAAATAAAACTGCTTTGAAACATGAAAGCTGATAGAAAAGAAGTCAGCTTCTAAAATTTGTTAGATAACTGACATTGAGATGTTTTTCAAGAATATGTGATAGCCCTCGAAAATGAAATAGTATAATGATAGCTAACATTTATTGAGCATTTTCTACATGCCAAGCACTAAGCGGCTACACAAATACAATTTCATGTCCTTCTGTCAGCAAAATTATCATCCAGGGGAGGTTCTGCCACTTTCCCCATTTTACAATGAGGACATTTAGAAAATTAAGGTCAAACAGTTATTAAGCATCTGAGACTGGATTTTAACCCAGGGTCTCTGATTTACTCTTTCCTGTCTGTTGGACATTCTCTGGAAAGGTATTTCCCACAATGTTCATACAATGATGCACAACTTTTCATTAGTGAAACTGATTCTTTTTTAAGTGATCAGACCTTTCATGAGTGTTAGTCACTAAAATGTCTCCTTAAAGGCTACACCACATTCATATTAGGGACACCCTTGAAATTTCCCTTTTGTATCTGCGATTAGTGTCAATTTATGAGGCAGATATCAAATAATCTGCTGCTTTATAATCACATCATAGTTTCTAACAAGCACCTTGTTCATTACACTTGGTTTGGATTTAGTTTTAGCAACAAATTCATCCTTAATGATAATGATTTGCCAACAATCAGACTGTTAAGACTGCAGAGCAAATTCCTAAGGATATTTCTGTTGAGACTTAAATGCAAAGACGTCATTACTGAAATAAGCAAATAACCTCCTAAAGCATCTACCTTGAAGAGGATGACACAGGGTTAGACACATATTTGTGAAATCTTTTTCTGGTGGGGAAAAAATATCGATTATATCATCTCCTGCTCTCATCATGCCTGTAAGTGAGCAAAGTTTATTATGAGTATAATGAATCAGTATAGCATTGTAGCTAAAGGCATCTATTGGAAACAAAGCAACATAGTTTCACATCCTTTGGCACTTAAGAGCTATGTGACCTGGGGCAGGTAATGTTACCTCTCTAAGTTTCCGTTTTAAACCTATATAAAATGGAGAGAACAGTACCTTCTAAAACGTTGTTGTTTAGATAAAAAGAAATAAAGCTTATAAAGCAGTTAATACAGTATTAATCTAACACTGATAAGTAGTGAGTGGCCATTAAATATTACGCACTCTGAACTTACTTATTTCAACCCACATTCTAATAAGATAGTGTTATTTTCGCACATATACTGCAAATATATTTGTATTAATAATATGAATATTATTTATATAGAAATATTTAGCTACAATTTATTTTAAAAACCTTCTATAAGAAATCAGACCTCTTTGGTTTGGGTCTTTGACGCAATGAACTAATGTCTACTGGTAAAACAAACTGGTTTTAATCACTGACTTAAATTTTAAAGTTTTATGGCATTTTACTTTTAGTTCTCATCATATTCCAAAATAATTTAGATAGACTTTATCCCAAATAATGAAAATTAATTCTCTCTCTACCTAGTAAATTAGAATATAGATATAATTATTTATCTCCTTGTTTTTAAATCTAGTGAGTATTGGAAGCATATAAATCTATGCGTGATCTTGCCTTTTTGAAAAAATAAAATTTTATATTGTTTTGTTTGGTTTAAAATTTTAGCTTATAAATGAAATATTTTAGAAATAATTTTTAAGTTCTCAGCTAAGTAAAAAACCATCATCTGGAAAATTACCTAGAGAGAGGAAACAAGGTAATGTGGTAGCTTTATTTTCTCCTTTCAAGAATCTTTTGTCTTAACTTGGTGTTCTTAGTGAGGAGAGCTAACATGAACACCACATATAAAAGGCTTATTAACGATCTTTGAGTCTGTTTTTTTCCTGTAGTGCATATTTATACCTATCATGACATCAACAGGAATCATACACATCCCAAGTGGGACTTATTAAATAAACAAAAAAATGCAAAATGCCATGGTTTCTGTTTTTCAAGAAGTGGCAAACAGTCTCCTAGACATAGCTGTAAAGTTGATTATGTGTCCAACACAGAACTACTTCTAGTAGTTCCCCCCTTCCCAGCAGGCCTCTGCTGAGCCCCGTTGCCATAGATGGCCATCAGACATTTGGAATGACATCAGGAGATAATCTGAGCAAGCTCTGCCCTAAAGAATTCAAGCTAGCAGGAGACCAAAGATATCAATGTCTTCTTGGCTGACAACAGCATAAAAAGGTCAACCAGGGTGAAAAGAGGATGGACGTGGAGTTTCCAGCGCCTTTTCAACAACCAAGCAGCTAACAAGTATAAGGAAGCATACCTCAGGAAAACAAATAAATAAAGATAAAGGAAGCCCAAAAGTATCCAAGAGGCACCATTCCTGTGAAAGGGAAATAAGGCAACCTATAGCCACTGAGTCAGGAAATTTTAGGATTAAAGAGGTCTCTATCTCTTGAAGGTAAAACTCACAAACAGATCTCATCCAGAACTAATCCCCACCTCTCTTACAACCTACTTCTCCAACTTTTTCTACTGTGACAGCCCAGTATGGGTGAAGATGGAACTTAATGATGGAGAAATAGAAATCCTTTGCAGGAGAATAAGAATGGCTAACTTTTACTGCAGTTTACCACTTTCCTAGCTCTGTGCTTCACACTGAATAGCTCGTTGAATCCTCATAACAAAGTTTTGAGGGTAGGCACTTTATGTTCCACATTTTATCCATGAGGAAGCTGAGGCCAAAGGGAAGTTCAGTAAGTTGTGCATAACCATACAGTTACCACGGGATAGTGAACCCGCGTCCCCTGCATCGGCAGGCGGACCCCCAACCACTGCGCCACCAGGGAAGCCCCCAACTGGCTTTTGATCACATAGATTCTCCCTAGTCAGACTAGCCTTTCATTAGTCAGCCATGGAGAGGTTGAGGTTTCTAGTACACTGCAAGCACTTGAAGAATTTAAAAGATTTTCTCTTAGGCTATCAGATTTCAGGGAAAATGGGAAGAATGCTTTCTACCATGAACCACATGCAAATGGTAAATCTGTAAGAGAAATAAGACATTAATTCAAATATGCATCAGCTCAGGAGAAATTCAAGCTTTAAAAAACACTTTCTTGTTATTTTTAAAAATTATTTATCATTCATGAGTACTCTTATCTGAACACTTAGGGGTCCTTCCCTAAGGGTTAACTTAAAAGCTAATTACCATAAATGGCCAGAATTAATACCAACATTTCACCCCGAAATAGCAATAAGAAATATAGGGGATAATCATGGCAAAACCAACCAACCAACCAAAGCATTGAAGTTAGAAAGTTTGTGCTTTGCCTCTAAATCTGTATAATGTCTTCTGTTGTCTTTCATGTCTCAAATAGTGTAATTTGTAATTAAGTTTTGTTCATGTTATAAACCTTTCCAGTCAAATGCCACCCTAGTGATATCAGTCTAAGACATAATCAATATATCTGATAACACCTTCATCGAATTTGAGGAAGATTATGCTTTGCTAACAATTCTCACCTTATGTAACACCTTTCCTCCCTGCCCTTAAGAGTGCTTTCAGCTGTAACTGTAAAAGGATAATTCCATTTCCTCAGAATTTTTTAAATAGAAGTACAATATTATACCAATTAGTCTCTTTAAAAAGGCATTATACAAATCCAAGACACTACCAATAATAAATTTTTAGTTTGGGAGATAGCATCATTCCCCATACACCTTATTCTTTATTAAATGGAATTTCTTCCTGGAAGAATACTTAAGAAATATTTTTCTCTTGTAAAAGGAAACTGTTGTCTAAAATCTTCTGTCAGGTCACCTTTCTGTAGAGTTAATTTGCTTCACTAACCCCAGGCAACTGCCCTGGGCTGGCACAAAGTGTACTATACCCTGTCAGGTGACCTTATCTCCTTTCCAAATTGATGTCATGATTTGGGGGCACATCTCTTAACTTCCCTTCCTTGTAAAAAATTAGTTACTGCCTTAAGTGTTCCCTAAGACCTCTTTCAGCAGGAAGATACTGAAATTCTGACTTTACAACTTTTCACACTAGTGCCAAGAAATACAAATGCCAAGAGTGTCCTAAAATTTACTGGTATCATAAAGCAGGTTCTTTCTTTTTTAAACCATATTCATTTGAAATTCTATAGCAGCACATGCCAACAGAACTCTATGTCATGACGGAAACGTTAAAATCGGGCAGTCAGATAAGGTAGCCACTAGCCGCCTGTGGCTATTGAGCTCCTGAAATGTGACTAGTGTATCTGAGGAACTGATTTTAAATTTTATTTAAGTTTATTTAACTCAAAGAACCACAATGTGGCCAGGGGCTGCCATATTGGTAGCAGCTTATAGCTTCAAGAACATGACAAGATAAACATTCTACATCTTTGATTTATTCAGCCAGGTACAGCGCTACGCCTTTGGAGCACTAATCTTCCCAGAGCTCCACAGACAGAAACACAGCACAGGCATTTCCACTTCGTGCTGATAATTTAGCAAGAGATCCCCGTACCGTTCTCACGTGCAAACCAATAAAGAGAGATGGAAGAGGAAAGGAAATTTGGGGGATTTTTTCGTGTTTTCTCCCTCGTATCCCATTTCTCCTTGTAGTTTGTGGCCTTTCTCTAGCCAAGATGCGTACATATCCACTGAGGGAGCTTCACTGCTAGAGCCAACGGTTATTTGCTGGTTTTTTAAAACAGTCCTATGGACACCCCGAGAGCTTGGGCTAATAAATCAAGCTCGTGGACCCCCGTCCTTTCCTCCCGGTGTGCCAGGTGAGAAAGCAGGCTGGCTGGCGCTGTACCCGGGCGGCGGCCCGACCTGCGCGCACCACCCCCTCGCTCTCCCAGGCTTGCGAAGTGCTGCGGCGGAGCGCTCGGGCCGCCTGTGCAGCCGGGCGCCGACAGCGTGCCAGCGCTTTGTGCACGTGCGTGGGTGGGCTCACTCTGTGCGTGGCTCGGCGCTTGCGCCCAGAGTTGCGGGGTCGTCTTTCGCCAACCAAGGGTAAATATCCTCCAGGTCCCCCCACCAGACCAGTAGGGCACCTCCCGTGACGCCGCCACCGCCCGTTTCCAAAACCCACCCACCACCGTTGCGTCCTCCTCCGTTCCCGGGAGCCCGCCACGCGGCCTCCTCGCCAAGCCACCGGCCGTTTGCCTCCCCCGCCAACCCGCTCCCAAGCGGTGACTTCCCCGCTCTAGACGCCACCCGGTGCACGCCCCGCCGAGGCAGCTCGGCCTCCCCTCCGCGCGCCCAGGCCCAGCAGGCCCCCACAAGGGCCAGAGCCCGCTTCCTCCTCGCCTGGGGCGCTCGCACGTGGCGCACTCACCCCCTACCAGCTGCCTCCGAGCTCTAGACACGCTCCCGGGAGGGAGCCCCCGCTCAGCTCCGTCCGCGCGGGGAAAAGTGGGTGGGGGTAAGTGGAGACCGACACAGAAAGGAGGGTATAGGTGGTGAGAGCGGTGTTAGAGGGGAGGACCGGCAATAATTGGCTGGCTTTGCGGCTGCTGCGCCTCTGCTGAACGCCTAGCCAGCGAGGATTCACTTTCCACACAAATCAACCTGAGGGACTGCTGCTGCCCGCAGTCAATAACTCAGCGGACTGAGCTGCTGAAACGAGAGGCGTCCCGGGTCTGGGTCTTTAAAAGGGGCTGTCCGGACTGAATCCCAGCCTTGTTCTTCCCAGACAAAGGAGTGGGCGCCAAAATGCAGGGCGGTATTTTTAACCCCCATGCCTACCCCGATCCCATGTAAAGATCTTTTGAAATTAAAGGGCACACACATAGAGGTATCTAGAAAAAACAGTTAAAAGGGGAAGTGTGAAAATCCTTTCTTTGAATTGAAGGGTTCTGTGATATTTCAAGAAATGGGTTAGAATCAATGTTCTGAAGAACATTTAACAATTTTGTAAATAAAAGGTAAAGTCTATTAAATTTAGCCATGCATATGGATACTTTTTAATGAACTACACATTCGCAAGAAAATTAATGATCAAGCCTTATTTGGGCATACTGATCCAGGAAAAGGAAGAAATGTAATTTGTAGCGGCATTTTAAAAAGCTTTAACATAGCTTTCAGACATTATTTCATGAAGATTGCATTTCTGTAAGGTGAAAAGGCCCTGGGAGATGTGTATTATGATTCCTGCTTAATAGACTGTAAAACCAAGCAGAGCTGGGAGAATGGTAATTCACCAGGTCACCTAGTACTGACTACCAAGTTGAGACTAACTCACTGTGGGCCTGAGTCTAAAAGACTAAACTCACCTAACACCCCTAAAATAAAAGTGGCCAAAATTCTTCATTTCTCCTTGACTGTGAAGCAACTTAAAAATAAAAATAAACTTAAGAATGTCAACCCAAATATAGAGGCTTTGTAAGTCTTAATGACTCTTGACTATGAAAAGTCTTCTTGCTAATACAAATGGGAAAATGGTTATTGACCTTCACGGTCTGATATGTCTCAAGGTTGGGAGGACTAGACCATTCTGAAACCAAGGAAAAGTCCATTTGTGTGTTCAAAGTCATTGAAAGCTGGCTTCAAACGGAGACTAGAACACAAGAGCTCTTGTCTGTACTCAGTACAGTTAAACACTCCTTGGAAGGATCAGGTATTATTGGTAATAGAATTCATTAAGTGTACTGAATTCACATCCTTAATCCCAAAGTATTAAAATTGGCTTTTAAGCATATAAAAAAGCCCTTTCAGCAACTTTAGTTGCAACTTCAGTATCCCAACTAGACAAATTTTGTTAGCTTGAAATATGGATTTGACTTTCTTCCTTGTAATTCTTCATCAGGTATTAAAATATACAAAAATAAAGATAAATATAGGATCTTTAGATATGAGATAAAGGATATGATTAAACCTTGGCTTGGAATAACAAATCCTTTTTATATTGCAGATTCTCAATCACAAGCAGTCCATATGGTGTATACTGTGCATGGACTGAGGCCGTACCTAAAGAATTTTTGAAATTTAACTATTTGGCACTATTTATATTACAGGTTATAGGTATTATCACAATTAATGATCATTTTAATTATTTTATATTCAATACACGTTCATTTGGTTTAAAATTAGAATTAACATTAATGTTGGTTCAGATTAGAAGTTTTAGAAATAAATTAATCTGAATGTATTTTGGTATCAACATTCTTTAAAAAATTTTTTTTAACTATTTACCTTGTACTTATGCATTTTAAGGTGCCAAAGAAGAGTTGCAAACTGTGAAGTAACTTCTATGAAGAGATGAAGTGAAGAATGGAAGGCAAATGACTGTATGTGTATGTGGTAAGTGCTTCACGTTTGTTATCATCCATCACAAAGTTAATTCATAAAGGTAAAACTGCCACAAACTCTTTGTCATTAATTACTTATAATGTTAACATGTATAAAAGTGATAGAGTCTTGCATAACCATTAGGTGACTTATCATATAGCAATACTATACCATTTTGCTTAAAGCTCTCATGTCACCTTTCAGGGCATACCTTTGCAAGTCTGTTTTACAATTAATCCATTTCAGGGGAAGTTTTGTATGTCATCTCTACTGTAACTATAAAAAGATATAACATTTTTTTATGCTCTTGGAATTTGTATCTTACTATTTTTTATATCTGAACTTATATGTTCAGTTATCATGTTTGTGTTGAAAGTATTCTGGCTGAAGAACAGATACTATACAGTTGAATAATATTGAGGGGTAGATTAATCTATAGACTTTCTTCATTTTAGGGTGGGTTGCTGTGGCAACCGCCCCAGCTTACTTTAGAATAATTTTTTAAAGCTCACTTCAAGAGCTACACCCAGCGTGGGCCAAGCTTAAAAGCAGGCAGACCCAGAGCACAGGTAGACTGCTGATTTAATGTAGGGAAGTAGTAAGAAGTGGAGGGTGGAGTAAGATGATATGCAACCCTGAACAGAAATTAGAAATGAGCTTTCCCTAGAGTTAAATCCTGAGTCATGCTCTCTGTAACTTCTGTGGCACTTTAGTTAAATATATTGCTAAATGATTCTTTGGGGGGAAAAAAACAAGTTAATATGTATTTACATGTTTAATAAAGCACTTATGATACTTATTTAATGAAGGAAATATTTGGTGATTGGGAAGAAAAAAAGCTGGTTTAAATAGTACATCAGTCCCAGACATCATTTTCTCTTACAGGAAGTGTCACCTTTTATTTAACAGGGTAGGCCACTAGCTTCCAATTGGCTTAAAGGGTATAAGAATTTTCTACTTTCCAATCGTAGAACTGGAATAGATTGGAGAAATCATTTAATGCGTAAGCAAACTGAAGCCCAGAAAGGACACGCTCGTTAGTTGGGCACAAATCTTGAACCAGAGAATCCAGGCCTCCTAACACCTAGTACTTGCTTCTCCCGACACCAGAAAATACTCTCATCCTAGCCAAGTACCATTTGGTGGCCAGGATCAGGATGATTTTGGTTTAAAAAAAAAAAAGAAAAATTCAGAAGTATTTAAAGATGAACACAAAGCATGTCTTGGATTAACCACTTTGTGGATTACCAGTGAATAATTTTAAGTCTCAGGCGGCTTTCTTCTATTGTATATTTCTGCACACTTCTGTTCCACTTCAACTATAAAGGCTCATGGGAGGGAAACAAATGCTAATATTAACTTAGGTCACACATAATTAAGAAGCTAAATCTGCTGAGGGGAATATCTTATATTTTAAAAGGCCAACTGTGATATAATCCAGATCTAAATTGTTTTCAAACTATCCACAATGTGGGGTTATACATACATTTGAATGCTTGTATTATCATTGATAGTTATGGGTTTGTTATAATGTTTATTATTAAATAATTCTTAAAAATGTTAAAAGGTAAAACAGTTTTCTTTTTGAAGGAAAATAAAACTAAAGAGTACTGTGGTGAGAGTCATGTATTGCCTATGTCTTATTTGCTCATGTAAAATAAGCTGTTACAATTCATTATGTTAATTTCAGACATTATGGCAATAAACAAATGTTCCTACAAACAATTTGCTTTGTCAGGACGTTTGTGAATCTCGAAAAATTAACTTCCACCCTGTATAGACATATCTTAGTATTCAAAATGTCGATGCACCTTTAAATTTTTGGATTTTTTTTGAAGTTGTACCTTAAATGAAAACCTGATACAGATTATCTCTGCCATATTATTGAAATGAATTCATGGTAGTAGCAAACTCACCAGATGAAAAGCAAACAGGCAAACAAATATATTGTAGATACTAATCTGCAAGAAATAATAGTATTTCAGATAGTTTTTGCTTTGTGACAGTTTGCCATGCTCTCCTATAACAATGGCAAAAGATTCATCGATTCGGGGCTGATAGTCACAATGGAGATGAGCCAGAAGCCTGAAGATTATTCAGATCTAGTTGTACTTGCCTGTAAAATCAACCTTCCCCTTTCAAGTGAAGCCTTGGGGCAGACACCTAAATGTTGAGCCCACTCTTCTGAGAAAAGCTACTCAGATCAAATAGCCCCTATAATGAAGAAGGAGGCATTTTGATTCACACTGCCCTCATGCATTAAAATAGTCTGGAGGCACAGTGCAGAATTTAACGGGAAATGGAACTAGTCATTGAGTTAAACACATAGTGCTGAGAGGAATTTTTTTAAAGTGAGGAAATATCTTTAATTAGCTAGATATTTCAGTATACTACTATTGTGTACTCTGGTACATTCAGTATTTTTATTTCCCCAATGTATTTTCTCTTCTTCTTTTCACAATATTAAAAATTTTTAATTTGGTTTAAACATTTTATATAGTCTGTAGTTCTACTGGCATGTAATCTTATCTTTTCATGGTTTGTGTACTAGTTGGTATATTTTATCTTTGGCTTTATTGGGCGTGGTGTAATTGGATAGGGAGGGGAGGTGCTCAATCCCTAGTAGCCTTTCCTAAATCTTGAATATTAACCTTTTTTCTTTTTGATAAGGAAAAGTATTTACTGGCCTTAAACCTTAATATAAGTATCTTCCTTATCAGTCTCTGTTGCTGCTTCCTGTGCAGCTGAAACTCTTCAGGATAAGTGAAGTCATCAGCTATCGGATAGGGAAGCCTAATGCATTTGGGAAGTTGGTTTAGTTTACATGTTAATGCCTTGGATAAAATCCAGTAAGGTGTGGAAGAGATATTGTGGGAGAAGGGAGGGGGAAATCTCCGAGGAAGCTGCCGCCTCGGTAAATATTTCCAACCTGATTAGAAAGTTCATGGCCCGGAGATGAAGTCGAGAGTTCAAATACTGGTAATCCTTTTATTATTTTGTACATTACTAACACTTGAGAAGCGTTTCGGCTCCCTTTCTAGCCCTCCAGCCTCTCAGGGCCGAAACCCGCGTATTCTGGGCGTGAAGGAAAAGCGCGCTGGAATCGAGTGCTGCAGACATCCTGGACTGGGGCTTTTACGCGTGAGTAACGGAGGAGCGCTCGGACCGGTGGAAGAACGAAGTGGTTAAC
>NW_020185325.1:5957809-5992809 GCF_003031525.2 Neophocaena asiaeorientalis asiaeorientalis | reverse complement strand
TAAACATATTCAATTTTCAAAATTTGGGGGAAGGGGTTCATTCCATTAGGGAAAAGGGCTATCTAATGATTCAAAATTGAATCCTGGAAAAGCATCATGTTTTATATTTTTCAGATGTCTGTGAGTGTCTTCCTTGGCCCTCACTTTACCAAATCAATAAGTTGCATAACACTACAACCATATCTTTCCAATAAGTGATTTATTGTATTTAAACTTCTTTTATAAAAAACTGAGCTAAATAACTGCTCGGCATATGTTAACATTATATTTCAAAACTTTCTTCTGTTTATTGTAGTATATTTTGTGGGTTTATTTCCCAACTCTACGTGCGGTATATTTTGAGTCTATGAAATCTCAGAAAGTGACAAAAATGGGGAAATATCTGTGCAGCAACACTTGTGCTTCATAACAACAAAAAAAATAGTTATTAAACAGAGAACCCTGGCTTCAGGGACACGATTCAGAACAACATGGAAGAATTTCATATGCAATTAAGGATCACAGAGTGGGCTTTAAAGAGACTATTAATAAAGTTCTACTTTTTTTTTCCAAAGCACATCCTCTGAGAAAACACCACACAAATTAATATCTAAAACTTATAAAAATGCACATATTCATTTTATGAATGCACTGATTGCCTGGACATAATGAAAAGATTTCATCACTGGTGCTCAGTCTGTGTGCTGCACGTGGAAGGGTAGGTGATTAAGATCCCGTCCTCGCACTGTACCTTAATCTCATGGGCGCGTGGACTGCCCTGCACTCAGTAAAGCCTGACTGTTCACCGAGATCTGTCATCTTTAGGAAATCAAACCAGATTACAGAGGCGATTCACAAAACCAGGAGCGACAACAGAGTCTGTGCACCTTACAAAAGGCGGATTACGCAGTTCACATGTTATTTTGATAGGTCAAAGATAAAAGCTGATTGTTGAGGAACGGCAAGACACTCCAATTTCAAATGATTGCTAGATAAGTATACCACGACCCTGTTGCTTCATCGTTATGAAGAGCCATTCAAACAGTAGAAAACTCAGTTTTCAAATGACAGGCTTTCAATAGTGAAATAAGAGAAAATGTACTTTTTATATACATCCTCATTTCTTTCATTTTAAGTTCCATCACTTCCTTCTGAACAGACTTAAAGTTCTGGATGCTGTATGAAAGTTATTATTATACGTCGTAATTGCAGTAGACATTTTCAGAGGCATTGTAGAGAGCACAAAACAGAATTTGCCAGAAATAAAAGATACTCTCATGGTATTGAGTAACCAAGCAGAAAATGCATGGTAGTCAATAGCCATTATGTTATTCTGTTACCAAATATATTCTTCACAAAAATGTGGAATTACATAGTTAATGAATCCATACATTTGAAATAGATCTTGATAGGTGTTTATTGGTCAAATTATATCTATTTCATGCACGTTTTATGAAGGTCATTCTTTACAAGATATGCTGTTTTGAGAGAGATTATTTCAGATAATAAAGTTTTGGTTTACATAATAACATTTTGAAAACCCCTACTCTTTACGCATCCAACTCTACAGTAATTTCTTGCTTCTTTAAAATTTGAAGTCCTTTTTTACCCAACTGATGCCTCCTAGTGTTTCACACAATAAAACACTAATGAGTCACCCATAAATGTAAACATTGCATTTTCATTGCCTACATCTTCTGTGATACATAAAATTAATATTTATGTGTTTAATTTTCTGTGCATTATTATAATAAGATAGGAAGTTCCAGTGAATGAGATGTTTCATCTGAGTGGATTTGTGGCACACACTAGCAGGTTTTCTTTGACCATAACAATATCTTATTAAGTTTTAATGAGTTTATTACCTTCAGGTCCAGTTTATATATTCACTTTATATCCACTCTTATTCCAAGTGAAAAACATAGGCGGAGTAGCAGAGCTTCCATTTTGTAGGCCTGGAAATTATATAGCTGAGCTCATCCGCAAGTGCCTGATGAACAAATTGCAAAAGGACTAACCGTTTCATTTAAACACTAGAATACCTTAAAAGAGATACAAAATTTTGCTCACACTGTGTCTTTACACTTGCAAATTTCTATGTAAAAATGGAATTTTTAAAAAAAAGAGGGTTTAGGAAAATTAAAAGTAAAGATAAATGCACAGATTCCCACCAGTATGGAGTGTGTCTCTTTATTAGAAAATAACAATTTAAAAAAACTTGCTTTGGGAGCATAGTATTCTACATAATAGAAATAAAACTTGTTGGAAGACAATTTATGACCAGAAAATTGTCAAATGAGGTGGAAGTTAGTGGATACCAACTTTGATGTGAGTTTTCTGTCATTAGGATGGTGAGCGTAGACTTTCAATATTCATGCACTTCTGTGATTTCAGACAACTTTCTGATTCTGCTTATGAAAGATGGATACTTCAGTTTCTGAGTATTTTTTCTTTAAAGTATTTATGAAAGAGAGGAGGCATTCGCCTAATGTCTAAAGTTCAAAGGATGCCCTCAGAAACCTGTAACATTTATGGGCCTCCTCCTGAGTTGTCATACCACGCACAAGTGCACCAAAACACTCACAGATTTCGTCCACTAACACAAGTGTTCTGAGCGTCCAAACATAGACACTAGGCTGAGACTGAACGTAGTTCATTTCCGTTACCTCTGTATGCATCAGTTAGTTGTCCTGATTCAGAACACACACACTTTAACAATATTTGACTCTCATTTAAGATTTTCTAATTTGGTCAGTAATACAGTGCTATTCCAATTCTGTGCATGTTGGACATATTTCAAAGAATGTTAGGGGGTGTGTTTCTTTCGTTCAAGGAAGCAAGCATGTAGAAAGGGGTGGACCTTTCCCACAAGAGCCACATTTCTTCCCTTGGAGAATTGAAGCAAGTATGCAGTATGTAAGTGAATAACAGCATGAGAAAGAAAATAATTTCTAATCATGTGCTATAGTTTGTGAGCAAAGGAAACTGTCAGGTTTTTCTTAAAAGCAGTTCTTATTGATAACCTTTCTCACACTGAAAAAAGTCTATGCTGAAAAAAGTCTGAAATTTTTATTTTAATATTAACTTCTATAAAGTACACTAGAATTAATTTTTCTCAAAAGAAGATTTCAGTAGTAACTATTTTACAGATGTATTGAGGTATAAAGAAGTAAAGAGAGCTAAAAGCACCCATTCCCTATCTCTCTTAAGAATAAATAGATAGCATCAATATTCTTATGTTAGTTGTTTCTGTCTGTGCAAGAAAAATAATTAAAGAAAATTCTGTAACAAAGAATACCATTGAAAAAATAAGATTATCCAATATAGCATTATCTCACATTTCTTTGGTATTATTTTAACATTAACTACAAAAAGGAAAGTCATATTCCTACTAAGTATGGAAATTATATGATACCTGTTGTATACATATTTGGGTTTGAGGTGATAACATGAGTAGCATTCATTTGTCATCACCATAATGCATTTGTTGTACATTGTCTTTGTATTGCCTAAGTTAAATCTCTGTATTTATTTTAAAAATATAACCAGTCGTAAACAAAGTTCAAAGTATACATGAAGATTATCTTTTGAGGATATTATAAACGAAATTGGTGATATTACAAGCGATAAAAACAGTAAACTTATTATGGGCAGATTTCCACAGGAATCATTACTCTTTAATAATGCAGATGTTATAGAGACTTTATTAATTCTTAATGCTGTAAGTCTGAAATGAATGGAGCAATGTTGTTCATCCTGCAAGTGGTTGCGATTCATGTTGAATGACAGTGCAAATCTTCTAGTAATGATTTAAGTAAAGTACCTTAAACTTGTTTCTAGAGACTGGAGGAACTGATCTCTGAAGCAGTCCCTGGTGAGAACCTGCTTTTTCCAAATAGTATCCCGAGTGTGGTCTGGTTTTCCTCTTGTATCTTGTTGTCATAGATAAGATGCACAGGAAGAATTCATATAAATTGTTCTTAGATACCATGGATCTCTAGTATATTGTATATAAAAAGCAGTAGATAATGGTCTTGATAGAATGCGAAGTGTTTTTTAAAACAGCTAACAACTATCCCTCTTGCTTTTTCACACATCTGTGATTCTTTCAGCGAGTTAGAATGATAGCAAGAGAATGCATCTTTCCCCGAACCCGGAGATAGGCAGCTTTGGCTTAGATATGCTTATTTATTTATTTGCAAAATTAGAAAATAGATTCATGAATGTAAATAAGTGGGGACAGACAAGGAAATTAGTCTACTACTTAATAGAGTAAACATGACTCTTTTTAACCTTCTAATTAATTGTTGACCACACGTGAGGTATACAACCAAGACTTATTATGGAAAGCTGGTATTATTGCTGAATGTAACATGAGGGATTGGGATTTCTTTAAGGTAATTTTGAAGATGTGATTATTTAGCAGAAATATTCACTGGAGCATTTTATTTTTAGAAATCATGGTCACACAAGGAAGCCTTTATAGGACCGACTACCTAATTGCAGTCAAAAATCTCTTTAATGAATGAACACACACACACATACAGAAGAACACACATTTTAAGAATATAATGGCCCTATATTTTTCCTTTTTTTTTGCCACATTCTTTGTATCTGAACAGAATGTATGTGTCTAAGCAGATGTTTTAAGTTATATCCTTCATGTAGGTGAGTCTGTAAATGTACCATTTAACTTAAATGGCTTTGTGGGAAGGTAGTTTGAGGAGTTTAAAAAGGGAAAAAAAAACCCTCCAGTTACTATAGTTTCAGCTCTTTCTTTTTAAAAATAGTAATTACACTCAGGATAAAGAAAGAAAAATAAACTCTTTTAATTCTTTGTAACATCCACAGTTTCTAAGGTAGAGGTCTGATGTATTTTTATTCCTGAATATGCAGGGCAGGTACTGGCAGCAGAGCTACAAAATGAAAACTTCCTGGCTGCAGACCAGATACAGCGCACAGTGCCACATCATAAACTTCCCCTTTTCTGTCTCGGAGTGATTTCAGCCCGATGTAATGTCCTTTTTTCCCCTTGCGTAGGCTAAGGACCAGAGGGCCTTCTTCCTGGGCAATCGCTTTGGGAAAGGAAAAGCATAACGTTTCCCTTCTATAACTTGAAAACTCTGCCTCTTAAATCACTAAGACATTAACTGCAAAGTGGATTCAGTATGTTTCCTTTTTCTTCCCATAGAGCAGTTTAGAGTGCCTAAAACAATAGGTGTAAGATAGAAAATGAGCCCTCTTCTCACCCTCCCTCCTCCAGCACATGCAGGCCCAATCAGATGTCTGTATTTTTTTGTTTTGCAGAGAAAAATATAATGGTTTCTTTTCAATGAAGCCTGTGCATTATATTCCAGATATGTTAGGTCATTTTGTGATGCAAATTAACATTGAATGGTTTTTGTACTTATCTCGGGAAATAGCAATGTTCTACCACAATACGTGGCACTACAGTAATTTTTATTGATAAACACTCACACTTTTAATGATTACTAGGTCAAAATACAAAGGGAGAAAATATGGGCTTTAGTTTTCAAGTTTGGTTTATACTCTTCATTTGAAAGGTACCGTGTAAGTAATGTGCTTATTACTATGCAAAATACATCAACTTCTAAATATCTGCATTAATATTCTTTGCATTTGAAACTGTAGTCTGAAAACTCGTACTTCTCCTTGTAAAATAGAGTAAAAAATTGTTAAAACCAGTCTTTAATTACCAGTTACATTTTCAGCCGTTACCAGTGTGATTTTTAAAAATAATTTCTAGCTGCCATGGCTCCTTTCAATCAGTGGTAGAATTCTTATTTGTGTGAAGTGTCGTCAAATTACTGCCAGCACACCTTTCTAAAACTAGCCTTCCCTTGTAGAAATGTATTAAGTGAGAGCCTTAAGTAGAAAGTGTTACTACATAATAAATATTTGTTCCAACTTTATTTTTAAATTAGATTATTGATTTAATAGTATACAAATAGCATATAAATGTTAGTTTATTAACCCACTAAACCAATTATTAATTGCCTATATAAAATTTACCAGATAAGACCAACAGTTAAACGTAATTTAATTTTATTTCTTCTTAAACTAAAATAGATAAGAAAGATCATTTTAATTATGTTTGAATATCAAGCAACTATTTTCTGTGGATGCAAATGTTTCCTAATAAAATGTTAAAAAATTAACACAACATGGGTCTTAAAATGTAAAAGGTAACTCGTAAGAGTATGATCACGATGGCCTATTCTTGCCGTAGGTGTTATGAGCAAGTGCCCTATACCTGGCACACTTTCAAGGCCCATTAGCAAGAGGAAAAAATGTTAAACTTTTTCTTTGCATATATTAATATACATAGGAGTCAATAATTTTTTGACATTTATTTCTTAGAAAATTAAACATCCTATTTAAAAATTCAGATTCAACCTTTAAAATTAAGCTTTCATTTAGGATATGGTACAAGACTTCTTTATCTTCCTGGAATTCTCCTGAACCATAGGATAATTTGAATCATCACCACTAGATAAATATTGTTAGACACATTGCAAAGTTTCAGTTGTTCAGTATGTACACTGGATAAATTTTTAATCGAAAATGGATTAGCTTGCTCTATAAATATTATAAAACTATACATGATTAAAACATTAATCTCTTGGAGGTTCCTGAAGTAGGTGATTCTCTGGGCAAGAATTTAAAATTTTTTAAACTGTTAATGAGTAAATTACCAAGTACTTTTTTTAAGCTGCCTTATTTCTATTCACATTTGACGAACCTTACTAAGTTGTCAGATGGTCTTTAAGTAAAGGTTTTGTGTCCAGAAAGTCGATCTTTTCACCCTTCTTCTGTAACAGTTAATATAAATATGTTTAAAAGGTATAAACCCAGACATAGTTTCGTCAGGATTATTTTTCTTAACTAAATGAAGACGAACAAACCTGGCTATTTTTTTAAAAAGTGTATCTATTTGTTCATTTCTAGTATTTATCAAAAGACCACTTTTAACCTAGAGTCTGTCTAGGTTATAGGTTAAGGAAATAATTTTGACTATGTTTTTCTTTTCTTTCACCTTTGAGTTTTTCTCCCCCTTACATAAACCAAAAAGAAAACTTCGCAATGGCATTAATGGATTTGCAAAGGGCCGGGTAAGATACTCTGAACCATTGCTTGTTTCCTTACTGTCCTTTGGTTGAAATGAATGGGCAATGTCCCTGCTAGGACTATTTGATCTTTCTTGAGTTAGTGTGAGCACTATATGATATTTTTCGACTTCTCTCATTTTTTAGCTTCAGAAATCAAAGAATTCTTCTTTGACCTCGTTCTTTTCTTCCTCAATTTTTATTGTTTTTGGATTCTCTCCTGAGTTCCCATCTTGCTTCAGAATATTTGGTATTGTGAGAAAGCAAGTGCACTTTTAACTTGTTCTGACTACACGTGTGAGATCATAGAATTGTTTCAGGTGTTAACTTACCTTCTTACACTTGAGAGATTGGTGTGGTTCATCACAGCCCAACGCCATGTCACAAAAGAGCTCCAGACACTGATCTTGAAGCAACAAAGGCTGCAGAATGGTGTCTTTGTAAGGAAGCACTGATGGCTTTAGAGTCAGTGAATGGTATGTCCACGGCAAAAATGCATAGCATTATGAAGTCTGAGGAGATGGTACAGTTTTTGGACTAGTTGAACCAAATTATGGCCTTGATTATGTTAAGTGAAGTGTTGGGCCAAATCTCCAAGGTGTGTGTGTGTGTGTGTGTGTATGTGTGTGTGTAGAGGGGGAGATGGGTGGGGAAGAGCAAAGAGAGTGAGACAAAAAGCCTGAGAGGATGAGGATGAATGCAAGTGAAAGAGAAAATCAGTTCTTTTGATTTGCAGACATAAAGAATTTGAAGACCACATTGCCATACTTAATACCATTTCTTTAATTTTACATATGTGTGCTATTAGACAAACAGACTCATAAGCAATACAGAGTAATGGTTAAGAGCAAAGACCAAACTGGGTTCAGAATCCAGTCTTCCATTTACTGGTTAGTGGCTGTAGGTAGTTTATTTAACCACCAGAAAGCCTTGGTTTCAGTAACTGTAAAGTGGGGATAATAATACCACCCACCTCTTAGAGTTGTTGTAAGGATTAAACGGGATAATACATATAAAAATGAAAGTAAGTGATGAGTAATTAGTAAGTTATTATATCATTTTACTATATTTTAATCATTTTATCTTCCTGCCAATGATGATCACTTAGAAATGCTTGGTGGAATAATTATTTTGAACTTTCTTTTTTCAATAATACTTTCATACCATTAAAATTGAGTCACTTTCAGGGCAAGTCTCTAATTCTGATGTTATATGAGGTCAATGCTAATGATCACTCAATACAGTATACTCCAAGAAAATCAAAATCTTTCACAGATCAGATGTTATTAGATAAATATCACATTATTTTTAGAACTAGAAATGGAAGCAAAGAAATAAAATAATTTCATCTATGATTTTTAAAAGTCATTTATTGAAAGTTCTGAATTCCACATAGATTATTGCTTAGTTTTAATAAAAATTCAGTTTGGAGGAAGTGTTTGAGGTACATAGAGTTATTTTGTGGTTTTAATAGTGACAACAGCCTCACCAAGAGTTCTAAAGGTTTTTTTTTCTCTTAGCGTTAGTATTAACCATTTTTGAAGGATTTATTAGTATTCTTTATTTTTCTTATTACATAATTTTGATTGTATGTGGAGATAAATTAATTTGTGAAGAATGAGTGTCATTTTACTCATCTTTCTATTCCTTCACAATCACTCTTGCATATAATAGGTATTCTATAGATATTTGTTGAATAAATTAATAAATATTGTTTACTTGTAAAGATAAAATGCATTATTATTGGAATAGTTAAAAAATAAGTAAAAGACACTTCTATCATCCTTTTTTCCCCAGATTTGAGGGATTGTTCATTTTAATTATAGTTTGTCAACTTTGAGATGACAAACAAATGAACTTATCTTAATCTGGGTATTTTCTTTATGTGAGAAGAAATATAGAGTGGTAAAGAAAATGCAGAAATTTACCTGAGGATTACACCTTTTGATAACACAAATAAACAAATTTAGGTAAAATGTGGATGAAAATGGGAATAAATCTGGTCTCAGAGTCTGCTTACCACTTTTTTGTTCAGCTTTTATATTTACTTAATTTCTCAAAAAAAATTCATATTTTAGTTGACAGGTAGTGTCGATGAGGCCTGCCCCATTTAGACAGCCTGTGGAGTTACAGCCACTTGAAATTACTCTCATGCTCTTGAATAACACCCCTCCAGTGTGCACCTTGCATTTTGGCTCTCTTTTCTAGCCCTGTTTTAATGCCTGGCTAAAGAGTCATCAGTGCAAGGAATACTTGCAGAGTGGACTTCCCTATGGTAAAACAGCATGGACAGCTCCCAACACTGCAATCAAGGATGCCTCTAAAAGCTTTAATTTAAAAATAATAATAATAGTAATAATAAGTCTGCATGAAGATGATGGAGCCCTCTAAGGCACATGGGCTTAGAGAATTATTCCCATCTGCAACCCCCTCCCCCTGCTTAGTAGCCCTTTCCAGGGTTATGATTACTGGAAAATGGCTGTTAATCACCAGATTTTTTTTTTGACTGCAGCTGCTTCAGTCAGACTACTAATCTATTAAACAACTTCGTCTCCAGTTTAAAATTTGCATTGTATACTGTATAGAATAAAATTTCATTGTAGTCAGAGCATCCAAGAGAACTTCCTGATATGATTTATAGAAGCACATTTGTTTTTATGTATGAACCTCTCTAGCGCTATTGAGCCAACTGTTTAAACAATACTGTGGTAGATCAGCATAAAATCAAATATTGTAGGACTATTGAGTGCAAGCAGCATTTACAATAGTCACATTTGCAGAATGTTTGAAGTGTGATATCCCTAGCACTTGGCAATATACTACCCATATAATACAGAACTTAACCCAGATATTTAAAATTTGACTTAAACCTGAAAAGGTTTTTAGAAGTTTAGCATTCTCTTACCAGACTGTGGTAGAGTGGTTTGGCCTCTTTTTCTACCCTAATGCTTATTATATTTGCTATAATTTGAAGAAATAATCCAAAACCTGAGTCAATATTTAGTGCAAGGAGAGGACAAACAGTTCTAATTTACAAAGGACCCTCCCTTTTAAAACACATTCTTATATGTTAAATTGACAGGCTACAAGAGGAGGTTGGATGAAGTTCATCATGTTGGAAAGAATGTTTCAATTAAAGTTGGGCACTTTCTCTTCCAGGTCTTTTTTTTTCTCCATTTTTTATTTGCTGTGCCAAGGTATCCATGTGCGTTTTTCCACTGTCATCTGGCTCATTCCCAGCAGATGCACACAATCTGTTCTGCTGTCACTAACAGGGTTCAGTTTATGAAAAGAATGTGTCAGAACATGCCACTATAGTCACTTTTACAGGTTTTTTTTAAGAGTAACTGAGAATATATGCGTTGCCCTAGTTTTATTGTACTCAGCCTTAAAGAGATTTCTAAGAAACTTTTATAATATTCAAAGGCCAAAAGCTTTCTTCTAAACATATTTTTGACCAAATATTTACTTTTCATTAAAAATAAAATTTTAAAAGTTCACAAACATCTATAATGATGGACAGAATGTATTGTTTTTAAATTTAAGAGTAGATTTTTATAGGAATGTTTAAAATAAACCAAAGATTTTTATGAAAATTCAAATTTCCAATTATAAAATTTATTTTATAATCATTAAATTACATATACTGAAAACAAGCCTACTTTCCTACTCAACTCAAGGATTTATTTTTTTTAATATTGTGATATACTATTTATCAGTTATTTGACTTGACAGATAGTATTGATTTCCTTAAGTCTTTGATATCATTAAATTAAATCAAAAGCAGTTAAACTATCAAATACACTCTTATTCTGTATAAAGACATTTGATAAACTGTATTCTCAAGGTAATGTAACATTTCTCCTATGTAGATGTTCACATTTTAAAAGCATAATAGGTAAATATTTCTGCACTTAATTTTTACTTGCTAAAGTGTCTCTATTGCTATCAAAGATTCTGAATAAAAATTCAGAGTTTTGTTGTCTTCTTCATATAAAGCAATTTCTCTGGTTTTATGTACCAGTAAAGAAAAACTGAGCAATGGAAACTTGCATTTATTCCTGAAATAATGAACTTAATAAGTTAGCAGAATTTGAAGTTTATGTGTAGTTAGTACATACTGCATATATATGCACGTGCAGATAGATAATGGACACATTTACATTGTGTACAGATCTGGAGATTAAGTATCTCCAGAATTGAAGATTTTTAAATGTACTTAAGTGCTAATTGTAGATTTTTAAAATAATTTTTGATATGAAGATCAACTCAGAGTTCAGGAAAATTAAACATTTTAAATCAAAGTTATAATTCATATGAACTGAAAATAAAGATTCAGAAACTATATCGATGAATAATCTCATACAAATTAAGCATTAATTATATATATTTATATAGGAAAATTAGTTATTAGGTTTCTACATAAAGAAAATTTATGAAATACATGTTAAGATGTAATTTATGTCATTTTTCTGATTATGAAACTGATATATTAGCACATATAGAACTCAAGCAATACACATAAAGAGACCTTTTTGAAACAACTTTGCAGATTTTAGCAAGAAAATAATTTTCTTGGCACTCAGTGGCTCTGTTGTCACATCATATAGATTAATTGCTAAATTGTCTTTCTAGAGTTATATCAAATGATTGTTATAGTAAGTTTTCTTAATACCTGACGAAAGAAAAATCCTTGTTGATTATATTTCAAATATAGTAATGTATACATGTCTATCGTAAGTTGATTTTGTTATATTTTTGATGATGGTAACAGGGCACATATATTTAAGATGAGTGACAAAGGTCAGTTCTGGAGGTCACTTTTTCTTGCCAACATTTTAATTTATTCATGACATTACATGTCAGATAACTTTAGTTTTTAACTAGTCTGTAGGTATTTGAATTGTTTAGTTTTGGTAATCCTGAATATTTGCTCTTGGGATAAGAAGGCTATTCTATACCAAGAATCACAGAGAGTGAACTGAAAAGAATGTTTGGTCAAACCCCATAAGATGTCGGGGCCTCTTACTCATCCCCTCAAAGCCATCAGCAGCGGGGCTGGGTTAGTAAAATAGCCATTGCGCATTACAAGATGGTAGACTTGACCTCACTAACTACTGCTGATATTGGGGAAGGAGTCACAGGGACGGGAGAACAATCAGAATCTTTTCTTTTGCTACAATCTAAATATACAGAAGATCATTTCGAGACAAAACTCCGTAAGCAAACTTAATTATACTTATCCTGAAGGACTAATCTTTAAAATCCGCTACTTATCACTCAAAGTGTAAATACAATTTTAAATTTCATTGGGGAAAAAACGCTTATTCCTCTTAGGGAGAATCACAGAACTTAATATTTGCCAGTATGGTTTGCATAGTGAAATACTTTTGTTTATTTATAAATTTATTTATTTATTTTTGGCTGTGTTGGGTCTTTGTTGCTGCACACGGGCTCCCTCTAGTTGCGGCGAGCGGGGGGCTTCTCGTTGCAGAGCCTGGGCTCTAGGCGTGCGGGCCTCAGCAGCTGTGGCTCGCGGGCTCTAGAGCACAGGCTCAGTAGTTGTGGCACACGGGCTCAGCTGCTCCGAGGCATGTGGGGTCCCCCCGGACCAGGGCTCGAACCCGTGTCCTGTGCATTGGCAGGCGGATTCCTAACCACTGTGCCATCAGGGAAGTCCCTGTGAAATAACTTTTAAATACCAAATCTTCTAAAAAGATAGGCCCTTTTATTTAATAATTCCTTACAAAGAAATAATCAGATTTTTTTTTCCTAATTTTATTTTTAAAAATTAAGGGAAGAAGGCTTCCCTGGTGGCACAGTGGTTGAGAGTCCGCCTGCCGATGCAGGGGACACGGGTTCATGCCCCGGTCTGCGATGATCCCACATGCCGCGGAGCGGCTGGGCCCGTGAGCCATGGCCGCTGAGCCTGCGTGTCCGGAGCCTGTGCTCTGCAACGGGAGAGGCCACAACAGTGAGAGGCCCGCGTACCAAAAAAAAAAAAAAAATTAAGGGAAGAGCCATTTCGAAGCTTGAAATTTTCCTGGCTCTCTAGAATATAAACTGTGGGGCCAGTTTATCTCAAAAATACTTTTGAATTTTGCCAGTTGCCTCAATTTCCGACATGGATACCACCCTGCTTTGTGGTTGGGAGGTAATTCTTTCTTTGCATTTGCTTAGTCATAGGTCTTTTTGGATCAAAGAAAGCTTATTTTTGTAAAGCTGTCCCCAAAATATGTATTATTCATAGACAAGAAACCCATCAAAGAGTCTCACTGCACGGGTAATGATAGGTTAGACTGCAGTGACCAGAAGGCTCTCCACCAGCTTTCTTTGGGGATTTAAAGACAGTTGTAGCCTTTTTCCATCTGCATCAACATATGTTGACCAGTTGGTTTTCAATTCTTGCTGGCTTGGTGGCTGGAAGTAAGACTGATCTTCTATAAATATAATTGATACTTTCAACTATGACTTAGGAATTCCACTTTTACTTTTATTCAGCATCACTACTCAAGATGTCTCTGAATTCCAATAACTTTTATGATATGTGTAAAAATCTTGTATTATTAATTTGAAAGCATTATTAATTATAGCTATTTTTAGGCAATAACAATCATAGCTAACTTTCTTTGAGAGCTTACTGTATGTTTGGGCACTGGTCTAAGGGCTTGAACATTAACAAGCATTATCTCATTTTTTCCTCAAAACCAAATGATATAGGCACTATATATATTACTATCCCCATTTCACAGATGAAGAAACTAAGACAAAAATATACAACTTGCCTAAAAGTCATCTGCTTTGTTAATGGCAGAGCTAGAGCCTCAAACTGATAGCCTGCAGAGTTCACTCTCTTACCCACTGTGCCAGAAATCTCTCAGCAATGAGATAAGATAAAGGAAATGACTGAACTATAGAAACTTAATTTTGCGTGGCATCATGGGGAAAAGTGTTCAGTAACCCCAGAATGATATGATTATAGCTATGTTTGCATGATATGTTAGTATGGTTTTTAAAGAGAAGTGAATTAGTTCTTGGTCCATGATATGGTTCCATATTGTTAACCTGGAAGGGAAAAATATATATATATATTTTATCAACTATTTGATAGATTTTCTTTTCACAAGCAATGTCTTATTACTATTTGTGAACATAGATTTTTCCAGTTATAGTATTAGCTTTAACTGAAATGTGAATGCCTAGTTTTATGTCATCTCCATCTAGTGACATACAGTTTGTTTCTCACTTTTTGAGCTGTTTTAATTTTTAACCTTTATTTGTAGGAATCATAGTAATTTATAGAGTTTTAATTTAAGAATGTAAGCTGTGTGACAGTTTGTACATGGATATTAAATGGGTTTCAAGAGTTAGTTAATTTAACTAGTGCAGGTGCATATTCTAGAGAATTTTTATTTCAAGCACACCTTTCAATTTTCTCATTATAGTTAAAAAAGAAAAATAACAAAACGTTAAAACCAGAGATAGATTTGGAATACTGACAAGTTAGAACAACTTGCATCATATTTGAAAACTAGGAAATGTTATATCAAGTTTATTCATCAAATGCATGGCTTTTATTTTTTAATTGAATATTTCTGTGTCCAGTAAAAGGCCTTTTGAAAAAGGAAAAAGATCACTTTTAGAATTTTACTAGGAGAAATAATATAAACTTTCTTTCTTCTAATAAACAGTTTTCTTGTTTTTCATAAAAGCATTACCATGCTCTTGACTTTTAAAAGTGAGGACAGAGAGGCTGGTCAGGGGTCAGGACTCAGATACTTCTGAATTACCAAATGCATACACTTTGAACTGCGAGATTAATAACTACTGTATCTTTACATCATGGATTCGTTGACAAATTTCTACAGTGAACTTAAGTAACTACATTTGGTTCCGCCTTATTTCACTGTTGAGGAGAATCAAATGCGTATTTGGATTACCGTGCAAACACCAAAATAATCTGTGTTCTCTGTATTTCACAGTGCTTTCAGTAGAAATGTGACTTGAAGATTTGAGAATTAGATGTGTAATTTGGAATTAATTGGTTACAACGATAAATGGCTTCCATGTCACTTTGTGGTGCCCACTGGCAAGGGGGAGTTTTGTGTGCTTTATGCAATATTAAGTGCCACTGGTAATGCTGCGTTCATTCCTATCTTTCAAACAAAACAATTAAGGCTAGTTAGTGTACTTGCTAATTTGATTTTGACTATAGTTGTTTGAATTTCTTCTTTGGAACCTTCCAACTGTAGAGCACACTCTTAAGACTCCATAAAACGCCAGATTTTATTTAGTATCCATATACAGCAACAAGTATTCTAAATGCATAGGAAACAAGAATTCACTATTGAGGCCTGGATTACCCTAAGACTGGGGAGGAAGTCATAGCTCTTGGCTAATTCTGTAAACGATAATTAAATACAGTTATTAGTAATACTTTCTGGAAGTGGATTGTGATGTACTTAATATTGCATTTCAATAGCCTTCTCAAAAATTTTGATCATTGAAGGACTACAATCAGCTAACGATTTCTCACAGAATCCGTTCAAAAACTGAGCTGTAATTGATCTTGGGTATATGTTAAGTGACAGGGTCATACATATAAAACATTGGGTGTCCTTCATACAGTTAGTTTAGAGCAGTGGTTCTCAATCGTGACTATAAGAGAGCTTTTAAAAAATGCTCGTGCCCATCCACCTCCAGATTTGGAGTAAATCGGCCTGCTGTCTTGGCATTGCTATTTCTCAAAGCTATCTGGGTGATTTTCACACGAAGTCTGGGTGAGAACCACTATTTAGAAGAAGAGAAATGTGAATTTTGAACTTGGTCATACAACTCCATGCATTCTGGAAGTTAAAGAAACGAATAAGCTTATAATTTGAGAACGATCTTGGGCTCTGCCCACAAAATGTCTAGTGCTATTCCCCAACACTTCCTCTTGGACATCAACTGAGAATTTATTAATTAGTCAGTCAGTTCATTCACTAAGTGTTTACTGGGAGGTGGCTTGCTAGGTGTTAGGGATACAAAAGTGAAAGATGGAGTCTCTGTCCCTGAGGAATTCAGTCTGATGAGGGAGATGAACGTGCCAGATGCAACTGTGAATGTAATGTAATCACCACTATCTTACAGGTATGTTGAAGGTTAAATGCTTAAGTGATAGAATGTTCAACTTTTTCAGGAGATGACTGGTCAGATCAGTCTTCACTAGAAGAAAGGACACCTAAAGTGAGTCTTAAATGATGAGTCAAATCATTGGCAGTATTCTGGAAAATGGAATTGTTTTGATTCATCCCCCCTCCAAAGTGTAACAGAATTTAATAAGTTTTTTTATATGGCCTGCCATATTCTCAGCTTTGCCTTCCTTTTTGGAGAGGCTGTCCAAGGCCTTGTCCAAGTCTCTTTTGAAATTGGGAGCAGCTAATGAAGCTAAGAGGATGGTACTGGAAGTAGGAAGAACCTAGCTAATCCGCTTTCCATTCTCTGGTATGACAGAAAACCTCCCTGTTACAGATCTGGAGGTGACTGGAAGGACTTGTTCTTCCTCCACACCCACTCAGGCCTTGTTTCCTGGACACAGCTGAAAGGAAGGGGGGCCTGACCCAGGTCCTCCCCTGCAATTCACTGTTTGGACAGGGGATGTGGAACAAGTTATGAATGAGGGAGAAGAGCACCAACAGTGAGATGCTACCAAGAATACTTCATATAGTGGAGACTCAACTTTTATCTCCTACAAAAAATAATTTTAGAAAAAAACTTCACTTGGTATTTTCCTGTTTTTTCTTGTTCTAAAATAAATCAAAAATAGGGCTTCCCTGGTGGCGCAGTGGTTGAGAGTCCGCCTGCCAAAGCAGGGGACACGGATTCGTGCCCCGGTCCGGGAAGATCCCACATGCCGTGGAGCGGCTGGGCCCGTGAGCCATGGCCGCTGAGCCTGCGCGTCTGGAGCCTGTGCTCCGCAACAGGAGAGGCCACAGCAGTGAGAGGCATGTGTACCTCAAAAAAAAAAAAAAAAAAAATCAAAAATAGATAAATAAAAGACTTTAGGGGTGTCATACCCTTATGAAAAAATCTTGTGTACTTTAAAATTACTCTGTAAAGGTACTCTAAAAGAGAATAAGCTTGTAAGAACATAGCAAACCATGACTTTATAAGACATGTAGAATCGAAGAAACTGGGCTTGCTCTTCCTACATTGCCAAACAAACATAAAACACACACACACACACACACACACACACACACACACACACACACACACACCAGCTTCAGAAGACAGAAAAGGCAAGACATGCAGAGGAAATAAATATACTGGTACTACAAGTTACATAGGAAAATGTTGCATTTCTTCATAGCACGCTTCACTGTAAAATGAGCCACATCCAATTTTACATAAGGGGGGGGTTAGATGGTGGTCTTAATTTTATAATGGAATAAAATTCCAAGTCTATAAATAAACTTTTCATTCCAGCTTCTAGGCCATGTTATTTTCACAAACCAGATTTCTCATGAGATAAGCGCAGCTTCATATTGGGAGAGAGGAGGGGGAACTGGACTGCACTGTTTGATTAATCATATCCCAGTGACTAGAGTAGAGAATTAAATTCGTTATGAAAGACTGGGAACTTTGATCTAATGGACTGACTTTTTTGGAAGTCATAAAATGTACTGAATTTGGTCTTAGATAGATAATGCATTAATATCACACACATAAAATTAGAAAATTATCACCTTGAGTAAATTAAGTATACAGCGTTGAATTCAATTAGCATATTATTAGAAATTTACAAGTCAATAAATATCGTAAGGTGTGTTTATTTTTTTAATGCAACTGGAAACTCTCCAAAAATTCAATATGATGCAGATGAAAACAAGTGATTTTATTAAGCCCTCGAAAGTCCTCAATGCTGGTTTTGCAGGAAAGGGGCATATTTAATAGTACTGTTTTATCTCAGAAAGGAAGAGCTTTCTATGATTGCAACTTATAAATCTGTTGAGAGTCAGCGAGGTTATCCAGATGAGTTTTTTTCTCACATCATGCAATAGCTGAGAAGCTCTTTCATAGTAATCAGCTCAGAACTAGACTAGTAAATTTCAGGAACATATACACCCAAGTTAAATAATGCTACAATATACCTGTAAAGGGGTGCTGTATTTCTAAGAGATTTGAATAGAGTGGACTTCAGATCTGGCTTCACATTCGAATTCTTGGAGAGCTTTTAAAAAATAACAATGCTGAGGAACCAGCTCCAACAATTCCAATTTCATTGGTCTGGGATGGGTCTAGGGATCAGTAATTTTTGAAAGTATCTCAAGTGATTCAAATGTCCAGTCAGTGTTAACTGTTAACATTCAAAATCTTTAGAACTTTGGATCATCTTTGAACACTAAGGTGAAGTATAAATAAGGAACATTAGGATTACCTCACTTCTAGCTATAAAATTGAGAAGAAAATAAATTGATTTCTTAAGTTATAAAAGGGAAATTATCTCCTCTGTACAATCTTCCTTTTACCAGTTTATGAGACCAGCTGCATCATTCCAGTTTTCTAAATTATTGGCATTTCTAAAGATGAAGTAACAGGGGAAGTGATGAACTTTATAAATAGACTGCATGAAATATTTGGCATGAGGGGTCAAGATGTAGGCGAAGCTGGAAAAAGACTTTAGCTTGTGTGTTAGCCAGAGGCCAACAGTTGTTAAATTCCCTAAATTTCCTTAAGGAAGGGAAGAGGAAGAATCCCTTTAAGAACATAATTTTTTTTTTTTCTCCAATGTGTAGTCAGTAAAACCCTGAGGGAAAAAAATGTACCTTTCAAGCCAAAATTAGGTCATGCCAACCACAGCAAATTTGGAAGCTCTACTTCAAATGTAGTCTTGCAGGATTGCTGTGGATCATCTTAATGTCATGCACGTGGTAAGGCTGACGCTTCCAGATCATGGCTGCGGGGCTCTGCTGAGCAGGCCGGCTCTGCTGACTGAGTCTGACCGAACCCAGTTAGGCTGTAGTTGGCACACAGACATGACGTGACCTAAGGTTGTGTCTGAAAGGTATGCTCTGGAATATGGCATTTTTTTAAGGTGAAAAATTTACAGTTTCTAAAAAAAAAAAAAAAAAACTCAAAATCACATAACAGTTCATTTTGTTTTGCTTTATGATTCTAGAGGGGAAAAATGTTAAAGGAAACAGGGAATGGACAAATCTAGTATAGTGGCCTGCAGGCATGGCCTCCTGGTAATTAGGAGGAGGTTGCCAAAGAACTACCTCACCATTAAAAAAAGAAAGAAAGAAACCTACAAAGTAATAGTTTCATTCATGTATTCACCTGTTCACAGAAGTGGCAGGATTGTTCTTTTTCCAGTCTTGAGGGATGTGGGAGAAAATTAGAAGGCCCTTCATTCATTTCATTGGCACTTATCATTACTAGAACGTTGAATCTGCTGTAAAATGCAATATATTTCCATTATGTGAAAGAAACTTCTGCTTTTTTCCTACCTGCAGAACATAGTACTTCGTGGGTGTTTCTATTCATTATTTGAATGATGGACTGGCCATAAAAATATAGCTTATTTCCATTACATAACAGAAATTTATACTCTTTTCTACTTGCAAAAAGTATTTAATAAAGTGATAAGGCCTGTAAGGTTTAAACATTTTTATTGTGGAATGCGCTAGAGAACTTTACTGAGTTGTGTAAGGAAAGTATGAATATCTGTCATAGTATCCCATGTGTCTGTTATGTCCCCAAAGCAAAAAGCTAAAGCCTGTCTTTTGTTGAACACTACTGAATTCATTCCCACCAAAAAAACAAAAACTCAAAAGAGTTTTGGACTTGTTCCTAAATGAGCACATATATTTGCAGCTGCGGTCTTTGTCACCATTAGCTTTACATCTGTGTCATACCTGCAGAAAGAAGTTTTTCTCTTCCAGAATGACTTTCCAGTGTGTACAGTTAGTTGCATCAGTCTAGTTTCCAAGTTATTGACGTCTCTTAGGATGAGGTAGCAGTGGATATATAATATTCTATCTGTTATGAACTGGGATATTGTGCAGGAGATTGAAAAAATAAAAATACTCTCCTTCTATTATAGAATAGAATTTCTGCGTTCTTGAATTACTTAATATAGGAACTTTCATGTGTTAAACTACATTCCCCTTGATTTTTCTGGCATGCTGGTTCTACAGTCTCTGATAACACAGGAAATAAAAGGCCCAATCAGTACTGCATGAGGATTCTAGACATACTTCACAGAGGAGAAAACACTTGAAGTGGATCTTAAAGAAAGACCTTGAATGTGTCTTGTGTTGTCGCTGCATGTCTTGCCTTTTGAGTAGAGACTCTAGTGTGTCACTACACACCCAATAATACAGTCAAATCCCCCACTTAATGAATAATTTGGTCCCCTCAATTTTTTTTTATTATTGGAAACAGATAATTTATTTTTCATGGAAACAGTTTTTAAATGGCTGTTAACTTCTCACATGAGCCCACAAAAACCCATTGTACACTTACAGTAATTCTTTTTAAATAGCAGGAAGCCATACAGGTGTTGTAAAACAAATAACTGAATTAGACTGTCCAAACTTTCCTTCACCAGTAACGCTTAGCCAACGCAGTCTCTGATGAGGCAGGTGGAATTTTTGTGGAAATAATGAAAATAATTTCTAGGTTTCACAATGTAGTCTAGTACATAGAGACCTCAGAATCATATGCAGTGTTCCTTTAAAGTGCAGAATTCCCACCGCCACCTTCCTGGGGAGACCTTTCAACAGATGATTAGAATGTTTATTGGAGTTTAAGGATTACTGCTTAAAGATCGCAAGTATTCTTAGTTTATCATTTCTTTTTAGAATAGCTTTCTCTGTTCAGATATATAATAAGCATCACTCTAAATGTTTTATTAGTTATCTTCAGCTAACACGTGGAACATACAAGAAAGAGAATTTCTTAAGGGATAACTGAACAAGAAGAGAACAGAAGGCGAGTAACAAGCATGTGTGCCTGGATAAAGTGCCTGAGAAGGATTTGACTAAACTACCATTAGGGCTCAGGCACTTGGGCTCCGGCCTCCATACCTTATCAGTTGCACTCTGCTGTCCTCCATGGCCCCTAATAAATTCTTACTGCACTGCCTTCTCCAGGAATGTCCGAGGTCAAATTTAAGGGGTTTTGCCCAGGTTCCCAGAATCTAGGCACGTGCCTGCCAGGCATATGGTTAATAGATACTTACTGAATGAGCAAACGATTTCTGCCACTCACTTCCTCTGAATTATAATCTCTGTGGAGTCTTGTTCGCTTAGGGCCCCTGATATGACCGGGAAAGTGCCTCAAACATATTGTAGATGGATATTCTCCATAAATTGAATTGAATTAAAGAAAAATTTGGTGGGACTTGAATTTAGAATTTCTTCTAAGCCCTGGTTGTGAGGTGATTTGCATATGTAAGAAAGTGGAGATTATGCATTGAGTTTATTTGAATTAGACGTTTTACAAAATGGATTTCATGATCAGAAAATGCCTAAATTTGTTGAAACTAAGTTAACAGAAAGAGAGTACCTTGCTGCATAGTTTTATGAGTCTAAAAACAGTACTCCATATATTTAACTCAGAGTTTTTGTTGGTGGCGCTTTATTAACTTCATGGTTTTTAAAATCCTCCTTTGAGATTTTTCTCTGCACCATCTAGATTTGGACCATAATTTGTGCATAATTCAAATTGCAGGAATATGAAGGAAGAGAATAAAAATTCATGGCAACACAAAGTACATTATTTTATTCACTGCCTTCTAAATTACTCTACCTATAAACTCAACTAGGTATTTTATTCTTCTCTATTAGAGAAGAATAAAGGAAAAATATCCAAAATTATTAAAAAGAAAGGTATCACCTTATTTCTTCATGTAGTACTGTCTTAAAAACTTTAATGATTCTTTTCTAAAAAGTAAAGTGATTTGGGGGAGTAGATAAAAATATTTTCAGATTATTTAAGAAAATAAGCTTGAATATGGAATATATTTTGAACCTTTTTAAATGTTTCTCAAAGTATTCTCTATAGCATTTATCAGGACTCTTTCAGATCCCAAGACAGAGAAAGAATCCCGAAGCCCCTTTATAAGTTTGTGTCTGCTCTTCAGGTTTATTCAGCAAGGACAGCACTGGGACTGACACGCTTGCAGGGTGCCTCCCCGTCTGCCAGCTCATCTCTCTTCCCGCATACAGAGCCACTTTGGAGAGTAAACCACACGTAGAATGGGTCATTCCATTCACATAAGTACTAAAATTGGAATGTGTTCTCAGAAACACAAAAGTAAAACCTTAAAGACTCTACTGAAGACAATTAGGATTCATTGCAGTCCTTTCTTCTTATCACAATAGAAAGAATGTCAACTTTTGTGTCTTCAGTAACCATGCTTCTCAAGGATTTAATGAAATGATATATGTACCATAGCACTGTAAAACGGAAATCCTGTACAAATATCAGTTCTTCTTAACCTACCTTAGATTGTAAACTCCTTGGGCTTGGGGACTGCACCTTATTTGTCTTTGTGCTCTCTCTGGTCTAAATAAGTCTGTTACACATAATAGATGTCCCATAAATGTTTGTTGAATTAAATTGAAACAAGTGAATGAAGGGTAATAATTGTTCCTAATTCAAATGAGAGAGATTTAGGAAAAACAATTAAGTGCTACCACTATGAAAACTTGCCCTTTGGAATTATCTTTCCTATGCCTGACTTTTGTAGAATTTTATGTATACCTATTTTATGGGACTAATTTCTGCCTTGTACTAAAGTTCATGTTTAAATTATCTTTCCCAGTTTTGTAAAATTTAAGCTCTTTGGAGGACAGAGATGAAGAATTATTATATGTATTCAGGATATACTCTCTGATGGATTTATAATATCTAATTTAACAAATTAACTTTTTGCACCAGATCTGCTATACTACCTGACTGGCTGAACGATGTTGATCATAACCAAAGATACTTCCTTGGGGTAGGCGTCCAGTTCCTTTTGTGAAATACTACTGCTTACTATTCTATGAACCTATGGTAATGATATTATTTATTGTATACTAATACATATTTTTACAACTGAGGAAACTGAAATTTAGAAGTCACATAGATTAAAACTTTGGTCTCTGATTAGAAAGCATGGTTCTTATATAGCTACAAAAGAACTGCCATCAGTAGCCTTTATTTCATTTCATATGCGGTAATAGATGAATGATGATTCTGCATCTTTCTTACATTATAATATTATATTTCTTAGATTTGCCCACCATGTAAAAATTATGAATTTTTGTGGTTCTTGTTTGTGTCGTGAGTGAAAGTCATGAGATAATACTGTTGGAGCTGATAAAACAATGTTGAGAGACACATTTGTGATTCATTAAAAGACATAGTGTAACTCATTGGCCCAGTTTGGAGTTTAAGTTTTATCCAACTGATTCACGTAAGTTGGGGGTTTTTTGTTTTGTGATATTCATCTGACTAGGTTGATCTCTTATTTCATAAATATATGAGGAACCAAGTACATTGGAAAGGGTTTATATCTTTTGTAAACCCATTAAGTCAACATCTAATGAAAGCTAATTCAAACGTTTTATTTATTCCATTGCTAGTTAGTTAGCATCGGTATATGATGGGAGTAAGAAAAACAAAATGATAGTCAAATCATGAAGTTTTATTCTTCACCAGCAATCTTCATGATACATTTGTTTCAATGATACTGTTATCTAGAAATGATAGTCATTTTTATTTTGCATAGATTTATTTATTCAGGCAATTCCTAATTACCCGTATTTATTTAAGTATAGCAACTTACTATTGGTGTCAATTTATTGAATGTCTAGGCATTATGTAGCTACAGAACATTTCTTCTCAGTTGTCCTAATGGAAGATACTTGGCTAGCAAGAGTACACAATTGTTTGATAATTGACTTTTGTTCAAGGGTGTACAAGTCCAGCCTAGAAGACCTCATTATCCATTAGGTACCCACCTCAGCTAGAGCTACATTTTAACACTGCATTCTTAAGAGCAGCATACATATCATTTTAATTATCACTTGGAAATATAATAATTATGATAAAAATCCTTATTAAAATTTTTTTCTTGTTGTATAGTACACTTATTTCAAACGATAGTTAATGCAGCCAGAAGCCAGTGTTTAAATAAATTGAACATTGCCTTGAATGTTCTTTTATAGGAAATGACTTTAGAGTATGATTCTGACTCTTCTGATTCTTCTCTCGTTGTGTTTCACGTACTTTCTTCATCTCAGCCTCCATCTCTACCACTGGTACTTTTAGATATGTATTTTTCCTTATATTTATTAATAGAAATAGCTTTAAAATTGAAGTTTTAGTTATATAAAAGAGATATAAGATACACAGTAAAAGGCGTGTGATTTTTTTTAAATATAAAGTTTGACTCTGTTGCTAATGAATATTGAATACACACTTCAATATATAGTTCTAAAATTGTTTTAATCACGTTATCATATCTAAGAAGATACTAATAACCTTTTGTTCACAACTATACTACTAACGAATATAAAGAATTCTGCATAAATTATTTCCATGTACAATCACTTTTAGTCATTTAAATTTCCATTTGTTGTTTTGGAGATGTTGCAACCTAAAAATACAAATACAGTTTGATAGTTTGTATTCTAATAGAAATGTAAATCCCCTAAAGATTGAGTCTGATTGTATTGGTTGCATTATAAAGCTTCAAGTAATAATTACCCCCATACATTTTAGTACAATTAGAATTCTTTAATCTTTTTTGAGATGCTGAAAATAGATTTTAAAATTTCAAGTACCTAGGATAAATAATTACAGTCTATTCACATAACTATAAATGCATAAATTATTATTTTAATTTTAAAATATAAGATAGAGAAGTATACCTTACTAAATATTGAATTTTTTTTTTTTTTTTTTTTTTGCGGTACGTGGGCCTCTCACTGTTGTGGCCTCTCCCGTTGTGGAGCACAGGCTCCTGACGCGCAGGCTCAGCGGCCATGGCTCATGGGCCGAGCCGCTCCGCAGCACGTGGGATCCTCCCGGACCGGGGCATGAACCCGTGTCCCCTGCATCAGCATGCGGACTCAACCACTGCGCCACCAGGGAAGCCCTAAATATTGAATTTTTATACCTTAAATTAGCTAGTTGGCCAGTCAGAATGTGAAATTAACATTGGTAGTTTATAGAATGTTAGCATGTAGAAACTGAAAGTTAGTAGAAAAATCAGCTGAATTTTAGCTGACAGATGTTCACTGAGTAAATTCACTAAATCTATATCCAGTACTTGTAAGACAGGTTGATTGATATCAAAATGTGTGGATGTTTACTGGAAGATAAAGCAAAGACTTGGCATTATTCTAATAATTAAACAGAACAAAGTTTAAATTGAAAAAAATACATATTCTTCATTTAAAAATTCATTATGTATAAGTTTTTAATGATATCTTATATATATATATATATACACACACACATATATACATATGTACATATCTAAGCATGTAAGCATGTAAGTATGTATGTATGTATGTCAAAGGAATCACCAAAGTCAGAGCCAGTACGTGAGACTGGAAGTTTTGCTCGTTACTCTGCTTTAAAATGAAGGGCATTCCAAACATCCTGGCAGCCCTAAAGAGCAATGGCCTTCTAGGGTCTGCTCCAACTCTAAATTCCTCCATTCTGTCTACTTTGGCAGTTACCATTCCTATGTTGTGTTCTTAAAGCAATCAAAGTAAGACCTCATATTTCATTAAAATGTTGGAATCTGTTTAGCATGACATAAAGGGTTGATGCTGGAGTCAGACTGTGTAGGTTCCAATCCCAGAGCCACACTTACCTTGTGCAAGCGAAGTCCTCTTTGTCTAAGTTTCCTCATATGTGAAATGGATGCAGTAATGGTACCATAAGGTTGGTATGAGGATTAAATGAGTTAATACATGTAAATAGAACAGTGCTAGACACAAAACAAGGATTAACAATCATTATCCTTTTTTTAATTTTTACAATCAAGAAATTTTGCATTGAAAGGGATTTTGGTTTTTGCCTTTTGAGGAGGAAGGTCTAGGAAATAGATTTTATAATTACCTACATCATCCTACAAATTAGTCATTAAAGGCAGATTTACTACTTGATTTTATCTTTTCAAAGTTTTTGTTTAAATTCTTATAGTAGAATTTTAAAGGTTTCAATTCATATTATTAAATTTGAAATACAACTAAGGAATACCAGAATTACCAATTTCTAGAAGTTTCTTAGTTTTGAAATGTTGATGAACAACGGATCATTTCCTGAAGGAATTTGCAGATTCATCTCCCTGAAACGTAAGAGAAAACTGAACTTTAATAGTGGTCAGTCATTAATTCCTTTGAAATTAAGTTAAACATTTAGACATAAATCAAATGGATAAATGTGTTGAAACCTTTATTGTAGATTTTTAAATTAAGCCTTAGACAACATTTTGTACTAGCCAAATATCACACATTTTTAGTGTATTTTATTATGTCTGTGTGACTTTTTTTTTAACAAACAGGTTTCACAATCCTTGTAAACAAGAGAAATTTACCATAGCATTCGGTGGCATAGCCAAACTCACGTGGGGCTGGCTTTGAGAAATGCGATACTTAAGATTTAGACAGTCGAAGCCTGTGAATGTCATTTATTTTCAAATTAACTGATTTAGAAACAAGCAAATTAAAAGTACTTTAAAGTGCTTGGCACAACCATATTCTTCTAAGAAATATTTTACAACATTGAAGAACTTGTGTATCCATCTGGGAAAACAAAATACTCCCACACAGGCCACTATAACTCTAAATAACCAGTCCATTGGCAGAGGGAATCTTTCAGGCAACTCTTTCACAGAGAACAGTGTCATTAGGGAACAGAATTTTATCCCAAAGTATGTCAATTTTTGACCAAAATCTAAATTTTATTTTTTCTTATCAGTGTGGCCCCCTCATCAGTGGGAATGAATTAATGACTTTTTTTTAATGTGCTTGCTGAAGTTGCAAATAACTAGTTAACATTGTGGAGTGAGAAGTTACACTACTTAAAGTTTTCAAAATGTGTCTCAGTTTATTACCTTATTGTGACTAAAATAATTACAACAAGAATTAAATATTATATATAAAGCATTTACCTTATTTCCTGCTATTACTTCTATGTAGAAAGATGTAAATATGTGAATTTTTATCTTAAGGAGATGGTTTTCATCCACATATGGTTTACCCAGTACTCTGCAAAGTAAGAGATGTTACGTAGCTAGAAAGTCGTACCCATTCAACCAAACTTCTGGAAGTAGGTTTGTTATTTTCTACTAAACAGTTTTCAGCCTCTGTAGCTTTGGATTTCAAATACAGATAATTATTAGGTTATTAAATCATGCAGATTCTCTCCACCACTTCCTCTGCTATGTGCCTTTGGGGAGTTTTTTGTTTGTTTGTTTGTTTGTTTTGTTGTTTTTTTGCGGTACGCGGACCTCTCACTGTTGTGGCCTCTCCCGTTGCGGAGCACAGGCTCCGGACGTGCAGGCTCAGCGGCCATGGCTCATGGGCCTAGCTGCTCCACGGCATGTGGGATCTTCCCGGACCGGGGCACGAACCCGTGTCCCCTGCATCGGCAGGCGGACTCTCAACCACTGCACCACCAGGGAAGCCCTGGGGAGTTTTCTTAAATAGTAAATTGTTCTACATCATCTTTGTAAAAGTTATTGTAGTAAGATTATAAATTATGCTAAAATATTATTTATGAATTTTAGTTACATCACCATGTGCCCATTTACTAGTTATAATAAGTTTGCAGAATGGAATTTATTTGCACTTTGTGTATTGCCAATTTTTACTCATGGACTTTTTAAAAGCAATATATTTAAATCTGATTTTTGTATTTAGATAATAGTTGTTTGTATTCAACTTCAAATTTGAGAAACTGCTTTGTAATGTTTCTCAATGTAACTGTTTGTAACTGTAATGTAACTGTTTGTAATGTGATCCAAGTCATTACCAAGAGTTGTGCAACTATAAATGAGATAAACAAAATAGAAATAGTGATCTTATGTGAAAGCTATAGATTGGTGTCTGATCTAGTCTTGCAACTATGTATCTTACCAGCCTGTTAAAATCTAAAGGTCCTGAAATTATTCTCTTTTTTTCCCAAAGTCGTCGTTTTCTAAATGAGTTACTAAATGAAAAAAAGAAAAGTGGTAATAGAGGAAGTTGACATGGAGAATTGTCACTGTACTCAGCTCTTTTATCTTTTTCTAAATATAGTTTAAAAATATTGTTCAGGTCAGCTGATATAAGCGGGGGAGTGCTTCTTCATGTCTTCTTTGTTTCCCAGTCATTTCAATAATGTTTTGATGAATTAAAGTATATAAGTGAAACAAAGAAATCAGCACCAAGTTCTCATATTAATCTGAGAATTGAAACTGCTAATTCCCCAGATATTTTTAATATATTGCTAATCTCAAAACCAGGACTAAATTGGTATTCCAGGACTAAAGTGGTAAATTTTTAATAGAGATGTCTCTTACAAGCAGGTCTTATTATAACATACTAGAATATCATTTATTCTTTGAGGGTGTGATTTATTCTATTTAAATATAAGCCCTGTAAAGGAGATGTGTTAATCTGTTTTTACTCTAAGTACATAAATATGTCTGTTGCATTCTAGTCAGTAGATGTATTCAGAAGCCAATATGCCTCCACTCTCACATTTCTTCTGTAAATGATGAATAATATTGATAAATGAAAATTACAAATCTGCAATAGAGCTTAACTACTGAACACTAAATCATTCTGTTACTAACTCTGTTCCAATGACATTTTCTAGATTAAAAAAAAAAGTCATTCCTACACTTAAAAAATATTTTGTGCTTTTGCAGCAATATAAGCAAATGTGCATTTGAAAGAAAATTCACAATGCAGCCACAAATAATTCCTTTAAGACTCAAAGTGCCATTTTCAAAAATGGTTCAATTTTCAGAATGGAATATTTAAAACCTCTTTCCTGCCAGACTTTACATTCCACATGTTTGGTGCAATTAAAATAGAGTTGAAGGAATGGAACTCTTCCATCTATATTTTGGAAAAACATATTCACTCACCTCAATTTGTCAGTGTGCATTAAGAGGGAGGTCATTATGCAGTAGAAAAAGAAGAAGAAGGCAGCTCTAACTCATGTGACTGACATGTACTGAACATGGCCATTAATACAACTTGGCAGTGACCTTGGCAGAATTACAGGTAATCTCCTTGCAGGGTTAAAGTATTTGAATGATATTTCTACCATGTTAAGCACAAAGAGAAGTCTCTTTGGAATTTTACCCTTTAATTTTCTTTTATCCTAACAGATATATTTTTTAACTGATCCCTTAATTATTTTCTTTATCCGTTTGCTCTCTGAATTGACAGTTTATCCAAAACATTGTTGCTGTCATTTTTCTGTCATTATGGGGAACTACTGTATATTGGTATCACTTTCATAAAGAGTTGAAGTTGATTTTATTTTTATTATAGGTGTAAGTATGTAGTCAAATTTTGTTATACCACTCATAACCAAAGTTCTAAAAAGCAGAAAACCTATATAGAGAAGACATAGGTTGAGAACTCAATGTTGAAAAAATTCCTTTATTATATATTTTATAAAAACTCTCAGCACCGTTATTATTATTACCATTTAGGATTTATTTGGATTATATAAGTTAAAACATGTATTTTTATCATAACTTCTTGGATTTTGCAATAGAAATTTCAAGTGCATCATTGTTTATTTCTTCCTACCTCAGGTGAGTTTGTCTCATAAGAAGGGAACTTTGGCACAGAAAAGATTCAGGTAAATTAATGGAAAATATCATGACAAATAGTAAAGTTGTCATCTTATTAAAACACCCTATTGTCATTATAATCTCATATTTAGTAATAATCTGTACTGAAATGCCTATAATATGTAAGAAGTTTCACATAATGGAAGTCGGGCTTAGTAAAAAGCCTCTAAGCAGGTCGTAATTTCTTACAGTTGCTTCTACATCATATTTCAATACAGGAAATGAACAGTGACTATAAAGGAAGAGCATTTTTTTTCCACAAATGTGGATCCATTTAAAAACTATTCCTTCCTGAATTGTTTCTGGGGTCTTTTGGCAATTTGAACCAGCTGTTGACAACAGCATTTATAGGAGCCATTGACACTGGAGGATATGACAGTTTCTGTTTGGGGTTCATTATTCGTAATTTTAATTCTAGTTCAACTTTTAGAAGCAGGCCAAATTAGTTAATTTCTGGAATTAAAGCAAATTCACTGGTCATTTACATTTTTGAGTATCACATATATGTAGAGAATTAGAAAGCTGCTTTCAATCAATGAGTCATTTATAGTATACAAGGTGAATTATTTTCATACAGAGCACCCTTACGAATCATTTGATAAGAAGGACGTGGAAATTTATTAGGTAAGGCATGTTCAATAGATTACAATATCCTGAATTTCTCATCAGTTTACCTATAAATTTAACCTTTAGCAACACCTATTTCCAATTTATTGTCAAGTTGATCTATATAATCAGAATTCCATATTATGTTTATATTACCCAGGAACCCACCAAATGGAAAATTAGAGGTATCTTATCTCTGGCTATAAATTATAAGTAAATGGTTGCTGGCAGCCTATAGCACTATTTAAAATCTTAACGATGGGGAAAAAGAGTTGTTCTTGAAATAACTGTAGTAGAAATACATTAAGAAATATAATTTCAATCAGGAAAAAAGTTAATCCAGTTTCAAAAAATGACATGGAAAAGTCAGAGAAAATGAAACACCCTTCTTTAATCTAAGGGGAGTCAAACTTTTAGGTTTGTATTTAGATAAAAGCTCAGATCATGAATGTACTGGATTTTATATATTTTACTGTCAGCTGATTTAGGACTTTCACATATAAAATTTCAAAACTAGATGATGAAAATATTTTGTTAGAAGTTTGTAAGGCCCCCTAACAGATGAGGCAGTATAGCAGAGGAATATGAGCTTAGAATCTGGAGTCAGCCTCCCTTATCTCAAAACCTAGCTTTGCTAATTAGTTATGGTGTAAAGTTGGGCAAGTTTTGTATTTTTCGGTGCCTTGATTTTTTTTCTGAACCAGAAATATAATATGAATAATGATCATGATAGTACAAAATTATCCAGGTATAAGGTTCAATTGAAATAATAGAAATAATATTCCTGGGACATGTTCACTCAATGAACTATCATTATCACTATTACTAGGATGATTAAAAATTGTTTCACAGGAATAAACTATCAAACACGAATTAAAATTCTGTTGCCAAAATTTCAAATTTTATTCTTCAAATCTTTTTCTCCTTCCACGTTTCCAATCTGAAATAGACTCTCCTAACATGATAATTTTTTGGATTAAAGAAAGTCATAGATATTAGTTCCAATAGATTATAAAATCTTTCATTAAAAATAGAAGAAACATGTATATCATCTAGTTAATGCCTCTCACTTTGTCATGGAGAAACTGTGTATTAGAAAAAAATGAATTTCAGAAATATTAAAAATTTAGTTTAAATGTGATTGCGTAGCCTACATTGTCTACCTAGTAATTGGTCTGTCTGATTTTTGCACAATGTCTCAATAGAATTTTAAAGATAGACTTTGATTTTTTTAACTTAATTCCAACAATTTATTGGTTTACCATTGATTTTTTAAATAGAATTTAAATAATACATACACACACAAAATATTTTAAGTGATGGAACGTGTCTGTTTGGGTGTTTAAGCATAGAATACAGTTAAAGTTTTAGCAAAAGACAAATGGCTAATGGAAAAATAGACCTAAATAGAAATGCTTTTTGTGATGTGATTTTTTTAAAAAATAAACAAACACAAAAGAAATCTAAAGAGACATTTTGCAAAACCTTGCATTCCAAAAAAAAAAAAAAAAATGAGATAGGAAAAGCATTAAGGTAGACAAGGCAACACTACCCCAGACATTAGGATCTTCTAAAGTAGCTCAGTCTGTTGAGTTTCCCAGATGGTTGTCAGCGATGTGCCTATCTCTGCACCATACTCTTCTTCTCCTTCTAGGGCAGGATTGGAGGAGGGGCAGTAAGTTTCTGTGGGTAGATGGCTGTGGTGCTCACATCATCATGTGCCCTCTCCAGTTCATACATTTCACTATAGGATGGTGCCTCGATTTCAAGGCTTCTAGAAAAGAAAAGTTGCTTTCCTTCAAAAACCATTGAAATCCTATTCTATGTTAACATCTTTTTTAAATTATTATTAGGTTCTTATAAATACATGAAAAATTTACCAAGGAAGTTGGCATATTGGCACACATCTAGCCACATGGAAGAGTTGTGTTCTCCTTTATCTTACTGTTTTCTCCTCCTGAGGATCTTTTCAGCATACTTAATGAAAACTAAAATTTTGATGAAGAATTATCACAGTATCTCCCACTTCTTTGTTTACTGTCATTTTGATGGCTGATGCTATATCCATAAATTCTCAGGGAAGGAGTTTTCTTACTGTGTGTCTTTTATTTTTTTTCCATAGAGTTGATGTCTATAATTGTACTTCGTTTCTAATCTTCTGTCTTTTATTACACAATAGGGAGCCACTGATCACTTGTTTCCGCCCTAGTATAATAGAAATATCCAAATATTTCAGTCATACCTTACCCAGACATACAATCAGGAAACGTGAAAATGAGTGGCTTTCTTAATTTATTAGAATTTATTTCTCTTTCAGTAAAGCTAAGACTATTATTCATTAATTAGTTTAGTTTTTATCAAACCTGCTGATTGACCAAAGATTTACATTATTTTAGGATCCAATCCCAGGCAGGAATTAAATATCTGAAAAATTCAACAATAGAAAAAGATGAATTTAATGGAACAGATTTTCAAAGGACTTGGAAATACTTAAAAGGTATTCTTAGAAAATTTAGTATGTAGGATGGAGGATGCACAAGTAGTCAAAAGACTACTTCATCTTGTGTCACAAACTTTTAGATAGGGAGGAGAATATCTGGTTGGCTAAATAAAGAAAGACCTTATGAGGAATGGGAATGAAAAAGTATTATGAGAAAAAAAAGAAATTTGAAATAATATGAAAATGAAAGTTCCAAGAAAATAGTAAAGGCTTAAAGTAAAGTAAGTAAGGCTTTTAAAGTAAAGGCTTAAAGTAAAGGAGAGTCAGAATTAAGATATGATATTTACGAATTGATTCAGTTTAACCAAAAACAACAGCAAAGGATAAAGAGTAGCCCAATTTTCATGTGAAGGGGAAAGTAAATATAGATCATATCAGGAATATTTTAAGTTCCATGAGGGCATGAATTTTTATCTGTTTCATTCATTTTATTCCTTTAGATCCCTTAGAATAGTGCCTGGAACATAGCAGTTACCCACCCCCCCCCCAAAAAAAAAATGGTTGAATGAAGGAATGAATTTAATGATTTTTTGCATATGTAACATAGGTTTCCATATGTAACATATGTACGTATGACCTAAGGAATCAAGTGATACTAAATAATAAAGCAAATTTCATGGAACTCCTGAGCAATTCTGGCTAAAGCCTAAGATAATTTTAGTAGCAGGAATTCTTGTAACATAATGCCATTGCAAGGCCACAAGCTACTATTCTTAAGGATTTTTTAATAAAGGCTAGAAGGTAACTATCACAGTGATAACATTTTTGAAAGAAAACAAAGTGTGACCCAAGGAACCACCATTACTAACTCTCTTATTTGCAGACTTAAAAATATACAAGGAAAAAAAATATACAGGAAAAAAAATATATATATATACAAGGAAAAAAATCACTATGATTTGTGATACATTTGTTATACATCCTGTAACACCCTGGGTGTGAGTATAAAAACTGGTCCTATGAGAATATTTTAACCTTCACTGTAGAGTGTGAAGGAGAAGGGATAGGTATAATCTCAATTTTCCAAGCCTTTTGATTTTGTTCTGTATGACATCCTCATCCATAAATTGGAAAAATATTCCTTAAACCAGGCAGATTTGAATGGTAGCTAAAGGAATAGTGAAATAAATAATTTGTACATTCAATTTAAAGGGTTCTGTGTAAAGAGAGTTTTTGAAGTCTGGCCCTTGAAAAGGCAAGATCAGAACGCAGTGTGAGCTTGGTAGACTGGAGAACTGGTCAGAAATCATGAAGTCAAGGGAAAAAAAAAAAAACTCTTTAAATACAAACTGTGGAAGAGTTGGCTGGAAGCAAATCTGGCAGGGGAAAAAATACAAAATTGGAATAAATGAAAAGGTAAACATTTACTTTAGAATTCATGCAGTGTGTGGATAATTAAAATTATGTATCTGATAGGAGTATACAAGAGCCTTTTTTTAGTACTATGTATATTTTTGGACTCCAGAGCTAAAGGCAGGTATGACTTGAAATGAAGAGCCACAAAGATGGGGGATAAAAGAGAAACTAAAGCAAGGAAAGCATGACAAAAATAGATATAATTCAATTCACAGTCTTAAAGCACATGACATGAAAACATGATCACCCGGTGTTGTTCTCTCTACAGAGGGTAGAACAACAGGACTGGGCCTAAAGCATTCTGTGAGGGATTAGCTATAAGTAAGAATTTCCTGAGAGTGAGAGTTGTGAGATATCAAAATAGGTTAGTGAGGAAGGTTATGTTGCTTCTTTTCCGGAAGGCCTTAAAAGAGAGGTGGAATCTTTATGAAATAATTTGGGTATGGTATTATCTGAAGGAGGGAAAAAATGATATGACCTTGCATGGCCCCTGCCGCTATTAATATCCGGCATTTCTGCTCTTACCTTGGCTGAATGGAAATGTAGATATGTATTTCTACAAAAAAAAAAAAAAAAAAAA
>NW_020185325.1:5854458-5957736 GCF_003031525.2 Neophocaena asiaeorientalis asiaeorientalis | reverse complement strand
TGGAAAGTGGAATTTTTTTTTTAAAAAAAAAAAAAAAAAAAAAAGACTTTTGCTCTTCTGTAACATAGCAAAATTTACCTTTCTCATAAAGAGAATTTTAAGGCAAGTGAAATGTCCAAGCCCACCCTGAAATTCTCCATATTAAATTCAGAGAAGCAGTTATTAACTATTCATCTTCACTGATTTTTTTCAAAGGAACTAGATAGAGACTGTGCCATTATTCATTGTTTTCCAATTCATAAGTTATAAAAGATGAACATTTTTATACAGTTTTGACTTTCAGAATCCTCAGGAATGTGGCCAAATAATGATTTGGTGTGTTAACTAGTTGCTTGATGATCATGTCCACTTTTCTAACATCTAAAAGTAACGTGTTCCCCCTCCACTTCTCAGAACTCTCTTATTACTGGATCCACCCACAGGCATGAGTGACACCGACATAAAAGTTATTCCAGAGGTGTCTTCGCTGTGAAAGGCAGTATTTGCCAACAGGTCCTTTCTTACCGAGTTAGAAATCTCAGAGATTTCCTGTTTACCACAAGCCCTCTCAAAGTGCCTGGGATACATAGGCAGCCATTTTGAGCTTTCACTTTGCAGTCACCTGCCTAGCATCTTAAATTGAATTCAGTCTTGGATATAATGTGCCATTGTTGCTTATGGAGTTTTTGAGTGGCACTGACCTATAGTGCTCATCAACTGGTACAGTAAACATGTATAAATATATAAATGAAGACATATGTACCATAGTATTCTGCCTATGAAAGTAGGAGAAAAGGCTGATACATGCTGAAAGTATACAATTACATCCTCATACTCTGTAGCTCTGAGATACTTTGTGGAAAAAAAATGATGTGAACTTCTGTAACACACCAGTGTGTGATTTTTCTTCCAACCATCATAAATATATTGCAAAGTAGGTCAACTGTTATTGTACAGTGAATTTGTATATTTTATTAGGTGTGTGTTTTATAAAGTTGATAGCCATAAAATTACTTCTAAAAGAATATATTTAAAGAGGTAGCATTGCAGTTATACCCAGAGGTCTCAAACACAAAGAATCCTAAAGAAGTAGGTAAATGTATAAAATTCTAAAGTGGAAACTCTACTGCCCATAGAAGAATATTGTAGTAGACCATAATTTGAGGAGATGTAGAAACGTGGGAGAGTGAAGAGATAATGACCAGGGTAATACCAGGGTTGGTTAGATCTGGGTTAGAAACCTCCCCGAGGTACTTTGCAGGAGAGCAAGATGACTGCCCCAAGCCTGGTGGCAAGATATCTGTAATACTCTCTGTAATCATCATCTTATCATAAATGAAGTTGACTCTTCTGAGCCATCCTCAGGAAGACACCTGTTTTGATGGTTACCAAGAGTCGAGATGAATATATGCTGATTCATATACACTCACCTGCTTTCCCTGGTGAGCAGCCACATTGATTTGTAGAAAGGAGGGGGAAAATACCATTGGTGCTGATCAGCCAGTAAATACTGATATTTTAATGAAAGGTATCTAACTCAAGTTTCATCCTGTTCCCGTGCTAGTACAGTGAAGTAAACTCTTTTTTTGCCATCAAGAGTAAGAGAATGTTAGATACGTTAAAGAACATTGATTTTAAAAGAATTTCTTAGATTCCACTAAATCCCTCTGAATATCACATTTTCTGTATAGAATTTTAACTTTAAAACTTTAACTTTAACTTTTGAATATTACCTTGCAGCATGGAGAAGTAGCAGAGTGTGTGATTCGAATACTAAGTCTAGGACTGAATTTATAAGGGTTCACATTATAACTCTAACACTAGCCCTGTGACCGTGGGCAAGTAATTTAACCTCTCTATCCTCCAGCCTTTGTTTCTGTGAAATGAAAATGGTAGTAGTGCCTTCCTCATAGGCTGCTATGAGGATTAGAGTCAATATATGTAAAGTTTTTAGTGCCATAATATTTTATAATTTATAGCTAATTATTTATTAAATTTCTAAATATGATTAGTAGTCCAAAGTGCATAATATAACCTTGATCTTAACTGCTTATTTTGCTTGAGGCTGAGGTGAACCAACTTTTCAATGCAAAAAAAAAAAATGAAAAAACAATTATATTTACCAGGCAATTAAACATTTTTGTCAGCTTATTGTTTCTCTAGAACTATATCCTTTGGAGAAGCATTCTGACCTCATTGTGTCTTACACCTTTATTGAATTTATACCATTTAGGAACTTGAAAGGGGGCTTTAGAAATTGAACCCAGCTCCCTTTATATGTCTGAGGAAAATTAGACTCAAGGGAGTTGACTGGCCCAAAGACCTGCAGCTCCTGGGTAGCAGAACCCACCCAAGAGTCTGATTCCAAATAGAGCTTTCTTTCCACTGCACTCTGCTGCTTTCTGCTGCTTTGGACTTTGGAAACAAATCACACTAATTGCTAAATATTTTTATTAATATTTTTTCTTTAAAAGAACAGCAGTTTTCTGCACCTGATGTTATGTTTGTATTCCTTTGTCAAGCTAAGAGAATAGATTGTTGTTTTATCAATTATTCAACAATAGTGTTAGGTTTTTCTTTGAGCCAGGCACCGAGCTAAGTGTTGGTTTGGGGCATATATATTCAGTAGTCAGAGGAAAGAAGCTGGATCCTTTCTTTAAAGCTAGCATTTCCCAAGGGATATTCCTGATACATTTGTAAATACTACAGATTCTGGCATCTAGCATATTAAAGACTATGAACAGTCCTGTAGCAAAGAAATCTATTTTCCTAATTTTTTTGATTTCCTGATTTTTTTTTAGGGTGTGGAGGGGTAGGGTGGGCAGGGGATCACTTGTTAGCATCCTTAGAAACCAGTGATCTGTGGAATCCACTTTGGGATTTCTAAGGAGAGTCATGAGCTTGCTTCCACCAATGGTTGCTTTTTTTTTTAGACCCTAGGTTTTAGAGAATCAGGATGAAAAACTGTCCGTGTCAGTAACTTCTGATTTTTGTAGCACGGCCTTTTTATAGGGAAAGTACTGTAATACTTTCCATGTAGTATTATCTGCCAAGGATGACTTGGGCTTTCCTTGAAAAGAACCTGGGACAGAATGTGTAGACATGCTGAGATAAGGAGCCTCCCGCCAGGCCTTCAGCCCAGGACCCAACTCCGCTGCCCACCCCCCTGCCCGCGGTGCCCGCCCTGTGCAGCTCATTTGCCTGCGCTGCCTGCATCTTACAGAGGAAACATTCTGTTCGTCTGAGAACACCTCTATTCCTAGCTCTTTGACAGTTTCACTTTCCATATCCCCTCAGTTCTAAACATGTGGAAAAAGAGATAAAGAAAGGTGATGAAATGAAAAAATCGAGTGGGGAATGCTTCAAATAGAGGGAAGAAACTCATATTTATGTGTCTGCTTTGTATGCGGCTATGACTGGGTTTTGGAGGGGGAGGAAAGTGCCCTCCAAAGGTCATCTTACAAGATAGGGAGGGAGGTGAGTATGCAGTGTGAAGTATTGGTTAGCACTGAGAATAAAATAAAACACTGTGCTAGTTTTTACTAGAATAATGTCTATACTGTGATTCATTTAGGAAAGGAAAGAAGACATCTTGACTAAAAAAAAAAGAAACTTTGCAAATTTGTGATTCTTTTTCAGGGCATTTAACCAATAATAATGAAAATAGATTATTGTTAATTTAGGCTTCATGGTAAACTGTACAACTTACCGTACTTTAAAACTGATAAATTATGTTCACCAAATAGGACATAAAAAGAAAATGATGGAATAAAGGATCAAATTTTTACCACTCTCCCAAAACATGACAGGGGAGGGAAAATTGAAAATATATACCCATTTTTCCTTAAGTAAGGTTTCCTTGAATAGGAAATTTTGGCCCCTCCCCTTACTTAAAATGCTATCGTTTTTCATTGGACATTTATATTTTACAACTTTTAAAATTAAAGTGTCTGTTGTTCTTCATTCTAATTTCCTATTTATTAAAATTCATAATCCTTAACTTTTGTATTTTTCCCTTAAAAATGCCTTAATTTTAAAAATACTAGATGATTCAATTTGTCTATTCATTCTAAATTGGAAATTAATCTGTTTGGCTTGAGGCTACATAGCTGACTCCAAAGATGTGTGAATGTTTCCCATACAGTGAGACACTGGGATACACTGTCTCATTGATTATCACTGAGATCTTAATCAAAACTGTGCTGATTGCTTGGGAGTTGGGTCCTATGAGAGAGGAAATAAATCAACCTAAAACAATGACTGTTACATTAGTAATGTTGTGAGATTGTTTATTTCTAAAAGAGTTTTAAAAATACGATTTAGGGCTTCCCTGGCTGCGCAATGGTTGAGAGTCCGCCTGCCGATGCAGGGGACACGGGTTCGTGCCCTGGTCCAGGAAGATCCCACATGCCGCGGAGCGGCTGGGCCTGTGAGCCATGGCCACTGAGCCTGCGCGTCCAGAGCCTGTGCTCCGCAACGGGAGAGGCCACAACAGTGAGAGGCCCGCATACCGCGAAAATATATATATATATACGATTTAAAAAATATAATTCTGTATTTTGTGTTGTGTTTGTCAGATTGCTCATGGTACTATCCATACTTAGCACTGCAAAATGAACTTATATCCACAAGACCTATTTCAACCAGTGGGCATTACTTCAGTGAAATAACCACATCTCAAGGGAGAACACACCATTGGATCCAACTAATATAAATTTAGAAACCTTTTGCATTATAGTATATTCCCTGTGTTTCAAAGTATTTATAATTTCCATAAAATTAAACAAGTTTACACAAAGAATTTCAGAAATTGAATTGTATCCAACTAAATTTTTACAAATGAATGTGGATCTATTTTTTTATTTGAGCCTCACAACCTCATTATAGAATATATGTGTTGTTATTCCCATTCTATAGCTGAGGAAACTTAAGGTTTAGGAAACTATGAATTGGCCAAATTTATACCACCAGCGACAGGTGGAGTGCTGGAGTGTTCACCCTCCAAATGCAGCCTTGCTCCATCCATGGTTTACATCTCTCCTCAGATGTCATCTTTTCAAATAACCCTTCCCTGACAGCGTTATTCACCTCAGTCAGCCCTTTCCTGTTCAGTCACCCCTACCTAGCCTGTTCTGCTGTGGTATTTTCTCCGTAGCAGTTTTCTCTCTAAAATCATTGTATTCTCTTGTTTATTGCTTCATTCTCCCTTTAAAGCCTCGGGTTCATGACGACCAGGACCTCTGTTTGGTTCACAGTGGTATCTCTGGCACCTCTTAATCGTGCTTGATGCGTTTATGTCTCTGTGACTGTTGATCAGACTTTTTCATTGATATCTGTAATATTAAACATCATGATTTTGGCTCTTGGCCTCTGATGACATCAACTTGGCCAGGATTTGATTGCCCACGTGGTCCAAGCTAGAGTTTAATTTAACATCTATAATGAGACTACACCAAATACATATAGCTACGTATAGTTCATCTGCTCCAAAGCTGGGGCAGATAGACTGCCTTGTGTCTTGTTAGAGGATCTGCACTGCGTACAGGCACCTTAATCACATTTCTGACATTTAACCGTCACAACCGTCACTATTCCTGACCACCACCCCTGACAAAAGTTCTGATGTATTCAAGCCACGCGTTACACAGCCCTAGCGTGTTTTACAGTCAGAGGGCCAGTCATGTAGAGTCCTCTTGTCCTGGAGTTTTACACAGATAAAGGGAGGATATAGTTTTGAGAGGAATGCTCCAACTACAAAGTGCATCCTGAAGGCCATTTAGCTCACAATGAAGGTCTGTGTTTTAAAATAGCACTATAACAAAGTAACTACAGAGTTTTGGCAAGGGTTTCAACTATTTATAGAAGTAAGTAAGGCATAATAAATAGTGCCACAGTACCCAGTTCTCCCTTTCGCCATAACCCCAAACTTATGAGAAGCATTGTAATTATATTTTTCTACTTACGAAAAAAAAAAAAAATCATAGTAGCCATTATCAGTTTAACCATACGGAAGCTCAGGCTGAGATTTCTTTTTTAAATGCATAGTTTTGATTTTCAACAGCTGCACTGGGTCTTTAATCATATATTATCTTTATGAAGCCTTTTTCTAACATATGTTAATTGGCTGTTTTCTGTGACAAATTATGAGCTCTTACTTTGATGAGGTTCAATTGCAATCATGTTGGAGTCGAGTACATAGAGTTTCCACCCCTGCTGGCTCCTCAAACCACTACAAACATCCGCACGTCACTGCAGTGCTGAGTAATGGCAGGATTTGGGCTGGCTGATTTCGCTACAGATTTTTTTTTTCCACGGGATATTTTCAGCTTCTTTGTACTAAATCTGTTGCAGGGTTTGCCCTTTTTAGCAGAAGCATGCTCTAAAATTAACATCAAATCTTATTGGAGATTACTATAATACAGTGAGAAATATTTCATAATACAATACCCGAGCGTCTGTTGTGCTTTACTAAAATTTTAATACATTTGTTAGACATTTTGTAGCAAAGTCAGTCATTTGTGGGGTTGGTGTTTTCTAAATCATCAGCATTTTGTAATAAATATTTTGAATTTTCCTCTTTGCATGAGGAAAAGAACAGTTATTTATTGAGAGCTGATCAAGTATGTATTTAGCTATCATAAAGAAAATGCACATACTCTTTTTTTCCAGGTGTTGCCAAACATCAGTATGCCAAAGATTCCATTGTATTTTCTTTTTTCTTTGTAGTTCCATCTGTTGGTCAAATGATAAAAGGAATTACATGTTCCATCAAGGTTAATGTCCTATAAGATGCATAACATCCATCCAGTCATCTGTCCTAATGTCAGTTTTTAATGTATGATTAAGATGAACAGATATGTTCTAATTCTTCTACTCTGAGAACTGTGACAGATAGCCTGCGTCAGACACCAGCAGATGATCAGTGATAGCTATTGTTAGACTAGGTATAAAAATACAGTGCATTTGTTTATATTCACAGGAAAGTAGTCAGGGCAGTGATTAAGGTCTTCAGAAACTGTTTCAAACACCAGTCATACTGAGATTAATTTCACTGTGTTTCTGCCTTGCCACCTAAGGTAAAGGATCTGTGAACTGAGGTTCTCCAAAGCCAAAGCTAGGGGTCATATTTCCATACAGGTATTAAGAGTTTAGAATAAGATGAGCCAGATGTGAATAGGAGCTACTCCTCAAGAGGCTGTTTTTAATCAGCCATTTCCCTGGAGTAGCACACAATCAATGAGCTCTAAATCCTGAGGCTACCTGCGCACATAGGAAGGCCTGGGAACATCATTATAGAACTTACAATTGAGTATACGTGAAAAAATTAGAGCAGAAATTAAGGGTAAGAAAGGTTAACTTCAGAAGTCTTACTTTGGTACTGCTGTTTTAGAGGGTCTTAAAGGGATCATTTCAAATGTTCAAAAAAAAAGGAATATTAAACTCAACTAAATGCAGGTACTACTCTATTAAAAGATCCTTGTAAATAAGCCAAATGAAAAGTTGTTGTTGATTTATGTTAGCCAGAACTGTTTAAACATGTGTATTGTTTTGAGGAGGTACATGTGCATGAATTTCAACCTGAGTAAGTAAAGTTTTTTTTTTTTTTTTTCATTAATAGCACTACTGCTAGGGAGAAAGGCTTCAGGGGTCCTGCATGATCTTCAGTGTGACTGTGGAGTCAGGCGGTGCCCTGTCTTGAGCTAGTGGACACAAGGAAATTTAGTTCCACTTGATAAGACACATATACTTAATTGGCTTTAAGAAAATAAACCAAGAATGATGTGTAAATGAAACAGAGAACTTGGCACTTGACTACATGGAAGCCGTGAGCCATGTGGCTTAATTGGGGCCAGTTGGGATCATTTAATGATTGCTGTCAGAAGATCAGATGTAATTCTCCTTATAAGAAGACCACAGTGGGATAGAGTTAAACAAATTGTCATCAGAGGTTTCAGATGAACAAAGCCTTAATTAGGTTGATTAGGATGCTGTAAAGGAGATGAAGAGAAATCGAAAAATTGATGAATCACGGGGTTCCATGTTGAGCCACATATAATAGTAATATCAAATATCTTTTTTTCGATTTGAGGTATGACTGGCATTTTGACTATTATATAAATTATCATAGAAGGTTTTTATATAAACGTTTTAAATTTCTAAAGTTTAGCTAGAGACAAAAGTAAACGACATTCAGTGAATGTAAATAGCAGATGATTTATCAAGCATATTCTTAATGTAGAACAAAAACATTGGCAGGAGGACAATAGTATTCTCATTTCAAGGTCATCCTTAAATGTTACATAAATTGGTAAGGTAAATAACAACAGAGGCAGATTATTTTCAAGGACATAATTTTCAATCATTAATGTAATGTTTGAATACAGAGTATTATTTTTTTACTTAGAATGTCCTTTTAACCATTCATATCACAATCCTAATAATACTGTGATTATTTACTAGTGATAATACTCAGGACTACTCAGATATCTTAAAATGTACTCGTTTTACCCACATATTATGAAAGACTAAAATATGTTTTTTCCATTTTCTGCAGTTTTATAGGAAAATATTACCTCTGTACAAACACATACGGACACACAAATGTATTAGTAAGGCTGAAGACTGTGTCTCATACACTCAGGCTTTTGAGGAAAAAATGTGTAGAATATTTACATTTTAATAATGAAATATGATATATTAAAGATTAAGAAAATAATGAATGTAAGATTTTTCTGACAGGACCATTAGATGCCTGGGAATTCAGATTTTTGTCATAAGATGAAAATTTTTTTTATTATTTTTTTGTGGTACGCAGGCCTTTACCATTGTGGCCTCTCCCGCTGCGGAGCACAGGCTCCGGACACTCAGGCTCAGCGGCCATGGCTCACGGGCCCAGCCGCTCCGCGGCATGTGGGATCCTCCCGGACCGGGGCACGAACCCGCGTCCCCTGCATCGGCAGGCGGACTCTCAACCACTGCGCCACCAGGGAAGCCCAAGATGAAAATTTATAATAGCAACATCTGCCATTTCAAGCCTAGCTTGCGTTGAAGGCTGACAGTTTTGTTTCACTGATATTGGTGTTGTGTAGTGCTTAACTTGCTTTGTTCAATAACAGCAACAAAAAATCCAGCTGCATTTGCTTTTGGAAAAGTTACAGCTGGGGAACAGAACACACTCTGTGATGCTTAATAGCTCTCGCTTTGTGATGAGGACACTGTGGATTTACCTTGTGGTGAGCCCTGCCGCATCACGAAGTGGCCTTTGGAAGAAAACATGGTGAAAAATTAGGAAAACAAAGACTTGCTAGAACCCTGACTTAATTACTCAATATGATGTAGAAAGACTAAAAACTGTGGTGTGGTTGGATAGCACAAGGCTTTTGACATACTTAGACTGTTTGGAGTTTATTTTAGCGTGGGGGTTGGAGAATGCCGTTTAAGCTCCAGTGTGAAAAAAATGTCCAAGGCAAAATATACCATGGGTGATAATGACTGGGAAGCTGTGCTTCCCTCGTGTTTATTAAATTGTTTATAATGCAATACAGTTGTTTAAAGGTAAGTGTCTCCTAAATTCTAGAATTGTGTAAATAAAATGATTTATATCAGTGATAATGGCAGGTTAGGCCCACTTATTAAATTAATTGCAGGGGTTTTCAAAACGAGTTCCTTTTTAGCCTTATTATATTTCTGACATACATTTCATCTCCTTTTGTCCTTGGGGAAAGATATTAAAGTAGGACTAGAAACATTAATGTAGAGTTTTCAGCAGCCGTGGTCATTGGGAAAATTGATGTATTTCCCTAGTTATTTCTACTTTTGCAGCCTGAAGCTCTTCCATGACTGATACTTATGAGGAACTTCTTAACTTTTATAACACTGTAAGTTTCTCTTCATATAATGATTATTGTTAATGGATAAATGAGGTATTACCTTTAGAAGTTGCCCATCATCATCTCTGCAAAGTAGGGTCTTCGCGGTATATCTAAAGACTATGGTTCACTTGATAACCTTATTGTGTATGACTTTCAGTTTATGCCTCAAAACTGAAGCAATCTTGCAAGTAGTAAGCCATGTTCCCAGTCCTACTATGTACCTAGTCTTCACCTATAGTACCACATTTAATGATTACAACCATCCTGCAGATGAAGAAGTACATTCCCAACTTTTTGTAAGGCAAGGGAAGAGTGGTTCCAAGTGATTAAGTCATTAGTCTTTAGCCACTCAGCTTCTAAGTACCAAGTTAGAGTTCATACCCTGAGCTTTTCTGACTCCAAAATCCATTCAGCTTCCACTTCTCAGTATAAATTATTCTTATTCCATATATGAGATGCTATATAAATATAATGAAAGATTAAGTGAGGTTATCAGTCTGCTTCTGTATAAATGAAAATGTTCTTAATAGTCATTAAAAATAGTGACTGAAGAAAATATTCACCTGAGAGATAAAAATCTTAATGAATTAATTCATAAATCAACTCATAGTTATTAACTCCTACTATATGCCTGGCACTAGGGTAGAAACTGAAAACGCAAAAGTCAGATAAAACAGACTTGGCCCACAGATGTTGAGGAAGATGGCAGACAGGCAATTTCAGTTGTGACAAGTGCTACAAAGGAGGACATGGTGCTATGAGTCCTTATAGGGGAATTTGATGTGATCAGGAGAGCGTGAAGTGCTTCCTGGAGAGATGAAATATGCTGAGACAGAAAGGAAGGGAAGAGGTTAAGGAGGCACAGAGGGGAAGGAGGAGCGCTCCAGGCCGCAGGAATTGCATGTGCGCTGTGGCAGGAAGGAGCCTGGCAGGTGTGGGGAACTGAAAGACAGTTGACATTATGTTACTGTTCTGAAGATGACTCAAAATTCATTGTACTGGGCTTCCCTGGTGGCGCAGTGGTTGGGGGTCCACCTGCCGATGCAGGGGACGCGGGTTCGTGCCCCGGTCCGGGAGGATCCCACATGCCACGGAGCGGCTGGGCCCATGAGCCATGGCCACTGAGCCTGTGCTCTGCGACGGGAGAGGCCACAACAGTGAGAGGCCCGCGTACTGCAAAAAAAAAAAAAAAAATTCATCATATTAACTTGGAATAAATTGAGAAAATAACTTTGTTTATATTCATGATAATGAAATCCAGTGGGGAAGAATGGGTAATTTTATTACCCTTAAGAGGATGTCTTAGCTATGTGTCTTTAGGACAAATTCAGCTTGCATTCATAGCTAGGGTAGTATAACATTTTATATAATACATGGTAAGCTTAGAGAGAAGTGAAGTGACTTTCAGGACCAAAGAAATATTCCCTAACTCCTAAGACATCACATAGTTGAATAACAGTAAGATTAATAATTATTATATCTTTTGAAGTTCAGAATACTTCTTAAGAGAAAAAAATTAAGAGATCTACTTGTTCCTTTTAACCAAAATATAATTACATGCCTCATGTGTCTTTCAAACATATCATAAAGTAGAAAGTTAAATGTATCTAGATGCACCATAATGAGCAAAGTTTTCCACTTAAACTAATAATGAATCATTTAATTGTTTGAATTAGTAATACCAGGCTTGCAGCAACTGGGCTTATGATCATTTTTGTCCCTTGCTAAGTATCCAGCTTGTATTTATATAGCCGTATAATTTCTTGTGTGATATAGCATGCTTGCTTTTCAGCTTGGAGTTTTTACAAAACATTTTATGAAGATGCTAGTGGTAGTGAAAATGTGAGTCAGTGAAAAAGTTATTTGCTAATATGAGTAAAAGAAAACCAGAATTCTTTATTGCAAACTGACATCACATATTTTAATGTTTTGTCATTATTCATAGGCTGTTTTTATTTAAGTGACTGCACGGTGCTTATTGTAGCAAAATACATGCTTTGCACAGATAAGTTTAGCAGCAGAGAATTAATTTCTTCCCACATCTTTCAGTGTGGCATGGCAGTCTCACTCTAAGATCAAAACACAAAACTGAAGGTTATGTTTAATTTCTAAATCAAAGTGTTGTGGGAAGATGATTGAAATCTGAAGATGACTCAGATTCACTTGATATGTGGTTTTCTTCCTACAGAAATCTTATGGTAGACTGCCATTTCCATGTTAGAAAGAAACTAATAGTGATGAGACTAAAATAAATAGTTTCACTGTATAGTGAAAGTTTATGTTAGTTACTTTGGTTCTTAGTCTGAATTTTTTTAAGAACTCTGAAAGCTTCAATAACATAGGAATCTCTTGCCCCCCTGCCTCACCACCACCCAGTATATCTTTTTTTTTTTAATTATGGGGGCAAAGAAGTAATCCGTGTATTTTCCCAACAAACATTGATTTTTCTTAACAGTTTTCATGATTCTGTTTTTTACCAAAAACCAAAGTATCCATCTGGCTCTTTGCTGTATAGAATTCTTCATTTGCCTCGAGAGAGTAAATTAAGATTATATGGCTGCATTAGCTGTGTCAGATGATTTGGGTGAGGTATGGTAAATGGTAATTGCAGTGTATCTCCTACTTCACCAAAATGAACTTGTTTGTTTTCTTATTTTTATTTCTTAAAGCAGTCATATAAAATACTAACCTAGAGCTGAAATGGATTTTTTTCTCAGGTGTTTTAAAAATAGGAGTTAGAAATGTTGTCCCCGTGTCTGGATTTTTCTCCTTGTCCCTTATCTGAACCTCTCAAAGGCCTCTCTGTGTGGGGTGAGCAGCCCAGCACACTCAGACAGTTCTGCTCAGAGAAGGAAGTGAAGAGTTTTGGTTCCCATTTTACACTTCTGGAACAGTTTAGGGAAGGAAGCACCTTTACACCTTTTATTGTTCGTGGTTGCTGACATCATATCCTTCCCTGACCAGTCTGTGCGTGTTTCCTGCCATTCTGTCAAGATTCTTCTGTGTTACTGGGAGGGATTTGTGAGAGGGAGGGAGTGAGGGGAGGAGAGGGGGAAGGGAGGGAGGTGTATGTCACTCAGGGAACTTGTTTGTAAATGAGAGAGCCAGGGTGGGAGAAGGATCTTTAGCGTCTGTCCACAAGAAATTCTTCTCTCCTTGGGTCTCAAACCACTTGGCCTTCATCTGTCTGCTTACGCCAAACTCAAAGTGAACAGAAGCCTCCCATAATGAAGTTCCCCTTTTTAGTAAGCAGCATGATTTTATTTTTCTTCTATTTAGGTTGGCAAAAAGAAAAAACGCAGAAGACTGTAGCTCTATAGAGTGTAACTATGGTAGAGTATTTGTTTTTCTTTTCTTTTTTTTTTTTAATTACTGATTGTTTCTCTGTAACTCTGTCATTTTCCAAGAATTCTTCTTTCATGTGGAAAGAAGTAGTGGTAAGGCTGCTGGAATTATTTTAAGCTTATGGTTGATTGTACATAAATGAAAGTTCTCAGGGTAACTCAAATTCTACTATGTGCAGTTCAGCTATTATATTCTTTTCTTCATATACATACAAAACAATTTTTCAGATTACTGAAGTTATATAATCTCTTTTCAGCCTCTCTAGGCCTCTTACAAATTAGTACTTGAAACCAACCTTACAATATAATTTTTGCATAAAAATCAGGTTAGAAAAATAGTTATGCTAAGAAAACAGCTACTGAGCTGTTGTTGACCTTCCTAACTCTGAATTTTTACTGACAGCCTTGAAACCTGGTGACCCATAATCTAACGTTCTAAGCAGAATGTTCCAAGGCACGTTTTACTTCATGCAAACAGTCTCATCCTCACCATATCTTACGCTGCATATGTACTTAATCATATCAAATTTTGCATTTCAGAAATGTTCAAAAGGCAGCACACTTCAAGAAATATTCATTTTTACGGGAAATAAGAAAATGTTTTAATTTTATTGAAATTTAAACTTACATCTGTCTACATTACCTTGCATATTTCAAAATGTCATCTTTAATCGATTCTCTTATATATATACATATTGACACGTATCAGTTCTTTCTGGCAAAATACTTCCCGTAATGTTTTAAGAATTAAAAAAGAAAATCCTTGCTCTGCTCTTTTTAAGACGCGTCCCTCATTTCAAAGTTGTGAAATATGGGGTGGTGAGATGGAGGAACTCTTCTAAGTTTGATTCATCAAGAACTCTGTCTTTCCAAGGAGACTTTTCTCCAGGGATGTTTCTCTACTCGTTTGGTTATTTGTATTTTGAAATCAGGATCCGCAGAAGTTTTCTTCTTCCCCTCCTCTTCCACACTCTAATCTGTTCACCCTGACCTTCCACCTTAAAGTGAGTAAGCGCTTAGGCAGGCATAGTCCTGTAAGCCGATAGTGCCGCGGCCTCAGCTCAATGAAAGAAAGGAAATTGTCCCATATGCATTTGCTGTGGATTCATGGGTTGGCTTTTCTGTGATCGAGGAAGCCTGTTTGTCTCTTTGGGTTCTTGCACATGCATGGGAAATACCATTCTATCTTGCTGCTTGCTTCTAAGGTAAGACTATAGGAAACACTGGAAAGTTGTCCAGTTGAGTGATATTTAAGACCGTCACTAAAAATAGGTAGATGGACCGTGTTTGACAACAGTGAATATGCAGTTGTGCTTTGTGGATTCTTCATATTTTAATGTGATTTTTTTTAATATATCTTACAGCTTATTTTTTCCTGTCTATTTGTCAAATGTGTGTTATTTATATAACTCTAAAACTCTGAACTACTTCCAACATTTAAAATTGCCGCTGGAGAAATAGTTTTGATGAGCACTGTGTGGTCGTGATACTACTCAACATACGTATATTCTCAGAGGCAGAAGTGAGCTACAGTTTAATAGAAGGCGCTGAGCAAAAGAGAATGGATGGTCTTAGTATTTAAGCAGCACTTAATCCACCAGAACTAATTATATCATAATAGCTTCTGCAATTAGATAATCACAGAAAACTTAAATTTAAAAAATTTACTCAAGGTGATAAAGAATTTAGAAATTAAATTAAAGAAATCAAAAGACAGCCGATGTGATCAGACCAAATGTGTAACAGTTCCAATTCCTGTTCCAATAACTTTGAATTGGAGCCAAATAATCTATTAAATAGCCAGGACAATGGCTTAGTATTGCATAATACATGTGGGAATTTATCAGGTCGGTTGTCAGACACCAACTAAAGTAAACAAGGAAATTCTGAGCAATGTGTGAAGTAGTTGCATTCTTTGACATAAGACGGGATAGAATAATTGAAGCTATTGCTTGCAAATGAAGAAGCCACTGTGGAATGCCTTTTTGTTAACTTCCACATTTCACAGCAATTCACTTTCATTCAAATATTTACAGATATAATTTAAAACAAAGAAAGATACATACTTTTAATACACTGGATTCTCTGGGTTTATCTTACATTGTTGATGATCACTTCTTTCATTTTAATTCATGGCCTAAAGATATCCAGTATATGGCAAGCTTCTATAATTTTATATCTTGCTCCCCAAAGAGATATGATGTGTCTTTTTAAAATATTTAAATTTAAGGAACTGATGGCTTATAAGAAATATAGTCATAAATGGAATAATACTCTAATTTTCATACCATTTCTTTCTTTTCTATGAATGATTATCTTTTTTGATTCTTGTATTCAAGATATAGCTTAAGGGCTTTCAAAAGGAAAAGATTCCACTGCTGATAGCTGCTTGTTATGTAAGATTAAATATCCCACATTATTTTTACAGCGTTCTCATAGCAGTGACTTTTAAAAAATAAGATTAAAGGATTTAGATTTAAATTCGTTGACATTTACATATATCAAATAGCACTTTCATAATAGTCCATCCTATTTGCATAACGAGGGACGTTATCACCTCTGCTGTCAAAACACGAGATTGTTTTCCCTTCAGAAATGAATTAGCTGCCCTACTTAGCATACACAGGTACATAAAGGTTCATTAACTCTCTGATTTAGGTAATTTTTCATAACAGAAGGGTGAAAATAGTCACCTAGTTTCATTAAAAAAATAGTAAGAAACTCTTTGCAAAAGATACATTTCAAGTGTTGGGCTTTAAAGCATAGTTTTCATCATTTAAATGACTTGTTAAATTACTTACAAGATTATTTTAATCATAAGAACAAACCATTCCTACTTGATATGCTCCTACATGTGATATACCATGTACTTTTAACAGATGCTTATTTTCATTCATTTAATTTGATTAGTTCCATAGAGTTTTATTTTTAGAAAATTAGAATATTAAAGTGGTGCTTAATTTTTATTTTTTGTTCAGCAGGAACGAATGCAGGAATTTGGGAACTGAGCAGTGCAAGTGCTGAAGAAGGAGATTTGTTTGGAGGAAACAGGAAAGAGAAAGAAAAGGAAGGAAAAAATACATAATTTCAGGGACGAGAGAGAGAAGAAAAACGGGGACTATGGGGAGAAAAAAGATTCAGATTACGAGGATTATGGATGAACGTAACAGACAGGTGAGTGGGGTAAACTTCTGTGTGTGTTGTTATTTACATGGGCCATTTATTACACTCCCCCCCAGATATGTTAAGTGTACTGAAAACATTTTGAGCTTATAAACATCCATTAAGAGAAGTTTTAGTGAATTAAATGTGGTCAGTTTAAGTGCTGATAGTAAAGGGAAAAAAAATCACTCTATCTGTAAGAAATATACTTTACACATTGACGATTATTCACTTTTTACTTCAACATGAATTTTAAATGGGAACTGCGTTTGCGTAACATGAATAGCTTAATAATTAAGAGTTAATAAGCATAATATTGCTCCACTGCATGCATCATCAAGCAAAGATATTCTTATATTCATGGGAACGAGGCCTTTTGTGGTCATCCATTTAGAGGTTTATAATATAGACTAAATATCCTGTATCAAAATGGCTTCCAGTCTATTCACAGTAAAAGAGACTTTGAAATACATCCAAAACGTTTAACATTGTGCTGACAACGAAATATTAGTCTCTTCAAACACAGAAGCGAGAACTATCAGTTAACTCATACCATTTTCTTTAAAGCCTGAATTTTATAAACCTAGAGGCACATGTTATCATTTTTTTCTAGAACTCCAGTGATATCTGTATGATACAATTAATCTATTCTAAAGACTTTATACATGCAAATGCTCTCTTCAGTGAAGACTTGTATATTATGAATATCTGTGATTTGCCTCTATTTTCCTTCACCCTTGGGGAGAGTGGATTTAGTTAGGGGAAGTAAGAATAGCCGGGTGGTCTGTATGCATCCTAATGTTAAGTAATGGTTAAATAACAAATGTTTAACCTGATGTTAAATAGCAAATAATGGTTCCTGAGAGATATTACAGTACTGCCAGATCCCAATCATTGCAAATGGATAATGGAACCTACAGAACAGACATTCCTTGACCACGGGGGGGAGGAGAGCGTTTTGGCTGTTGCCCATTTACACTGGGGAAAGCTAAGAGGACGGCCTCAGAGACGCCCCACCGGACTGTAATTTCCCCCAACACTCTTTCTGCCCTACTGTGCCTTTCTAGCTTCTTGGACCTTCTAGTGAGACTAGAACTGATTCGTGCTTTAAAACTTTTTATTGCTACATGTGTAAATTATAAAGAATAGAAGTTGTTATTTATGCCATCAAAGCCCGTATGCCATTAAGAGGTAAAGAAACGTTTTAGATTTTCAGATTTATACTCCTTTAAATTATTACACTTAAGGTACATATGACTTGAACTCTTTTGGGCTGAAAATTGAGCTAAAGGATGAACAATGCTAAGATTTACGATGGATTCCTTCAGTGTTTTCCTACACATTGTGTATTGCTATGGGTCAAGCCAAAAAGCAATAATTCTGTCAATATAAAACCACGGTATTTTTTAATTGATTTATAGGTTGAAATTTTAAAACTGAAATATTGAACATCATATACCGCTGACTATTTAGATCTTACTGTTTGGACTAGCACCTGTTTGGGGTGCAGTCAAAACTTTATATGAGTTAGCATCTACACTTCATTAATAATGCCAGTTAATTTTGGGGTTCACGAAACTTATTGTATCTTCCTTTTGCTTACAAGGACAAAAGAAAGTTTTTGCGGTTGAATTCATGAGTTTTCATTATGCTTTATAAAGGAATACAAAACTCACACAGGCATGCGAGAACGTTAACACTATACTTTTGAGCTAACAATTGAACGTTTTTTCGTAATTTAAATATAGTTGCGTCTACAATTGCTGTTACTCTCACCCATGTTAGAAGTCATGATAACTTTAAGAGAAGAAAACATATTTAAATTCAGCTTAGTCAATCCTACTTTTTTTAATCCTGAAGATGAATTCCTTGGTTTTATTCTATAGAATTTAGGATCTGTGTAGTCTTTTCTTCGTCTTTAGGTTCAGTTGGCCCTTTAATTCAACACTCTTAAATGGAATTGGTAAAATTGAAAGCTTCCATGTTTTAATATATATTTCAGTGATTATTTTATATGGCTATTGACAAACTTAAACAGCCATCTTACTTATAAATATTTGTCATGCGTGCCTCTCATCTACTGTAAGAGTGATCATAAGAGCCATTTGGGAGAGAGCCTAAAAGATGTAGGTCATGGGCTTCCCTGGTGGCGCAGTGGTTGAGAGTCTGCCTGCCAGTGCAGGGGACACAGGTTCGTGCCCCAGTCCCGGAAGATCCCACATGCCACAGAGCGGCTGGGTCCATGAGCCATGGCCGCTGAGCCTGAGCGTCTGGAGCCTGTGCTCCGCAATGGGAGAGGCCACAACAGTGAGAGGCCCGCGTCCGCAAAAAAAAAAAAAAAAGATGTAGGTCACTTCTGATAACCAGCACCAGCAAATCTGCAACAGCATGTCATACAAAGTGAGGAGACACCCCTAACCTAGGCTCCCTTTAAAGTATGCGTTCACATGTTGAAAAGAGAAACATTAACTGCTTTGCCCATTTTGAAGCTTCCCCGCTGTAGACTCCCTAACAGAACCTCACACGATAGCTCACTGTCATCTTTTCTCAAAAGCAGTAAAAGCCTGCCCTGCCATTGCAAGTGTTTATTTGGCTATACAGAGCACAGGGTGTGTTTTTACAGAATAAGAAATACTGACTTAAAGTGTGCAATGAAATTTTACAGAGCTGATGCGATAAGTTGTATATCATTGAGAAATAAAACTGTGGTAAAACAGAGTGGCTGGCTGTTTAAATTGAATTTTGCCCTTTATTTTTCATTATGGCAGTAGCAACAGCTAAAAATCAGAAACTCCAATTGTATACATAAAATAGTTTAGGGGAGGGAAAAAAAGTAACAGCTAGTTTTTTTTTTTTTTTTTTAATTTTCCAGAGTCTCCAAGTTTATGAAAACTACTTATTTCTCAATCTCTAAGCTAAACGAGGTGGATTTCTTAAGCTAGTATGTAAAAATAAATAAAATCATGAATTGTCAATTTGTCTTACGGAAATTTTCAGATAACTTAAAAGAAGCTACGTGTTCCAAGAACTACATATATATTACTCCATTTAATCTTTAGTAATTCCATTTACAGCTGAATAACTCATTTATTTATTAAATCAACAAATATCACTGGTTTGCAATGTGCCCAACATGAAGTATTCAGCAGTAAGCAAGAAGAATCTCATTCAGCTAATTGTCTGCCACAGAAGTTAGCCAACTGTTTCTGTAAAGGGCCGGATAGCCAATACTTTTGGCCTTGTGAGCCATGCAGTCTCTGTCTCAACTACTCGTCTCTGCCCTCTTAGTGAAAGCAGCAAAGGACAATGTATATACAAATGAATGTGTCTGTGTTTGAATAAAACTTTACTGGCAAAAACAGGGGGCAGGCAGGATTGGCCTGTGGGCCATAGTTGGTGGACCCCTGGCCTGGTGGGATGAACCAGACATGAAATATGCAAATATATAACAAAAATTCTGTTCACATGTGCTATGAATGCAGCTCTCCAAATGCTATGAAGGAATAACAGGAGGTGCCTTATTTAGATTGCGGGTGAGAGAAAGGCCTCCCTGAGGAAATGCTGAAAGATGGGAGCTAAAAGATGATTCAGAGTTAGGCAGGTGACAACATTCCAGAGGGAACAGTGTTTGCGAAGCTTCTGAGAAAGTAAAGAGCTTGCTAAGGAGTCTAAGGAAAGCCTATGGAGATTGAGCCTGGTGTGTATAACTTTAGAGAGATGAGAGAAAAGGCTTAGATGCTAGGGAGGGCCCAGATCACACAGAGCTTTGAAGCCAGATAGTTAATACTAGGAGGTGGCCAAGATATGAGCCCAAATCTTTCAGATTCAAAAACAAAACAAGCTTTTCTCAATCGCGTCACTCTGCGTTCTGTATAATATAATGGCTAGGAGCATGGTTGTGTGTCATTGCTTTCCCCAGTTACATCATACTGCATCCAGTGTAATACCATGGTGAAGAACATGGTTTTTAGAGACACACAAACCTTGTTCTGGCCCTAGTTCTGCCACCTGCTAGCTGTGTGACCCTCCAGCAAGTGACTTAACCCCTCTGAGTTTTCCCTCATCAGTAGAGGGGAGATTAAAAAATAGTACCCACTTCACTGGGTCATTGAGATGATTAAATTGGGGTATAAATGTAAGGCACCTAACATATAATAAATGCTCCATAACTTTACCTGTCAGCTATTCCTGTTAAGACTCACCATTAGCTATTATAGTTAATGTGATTTCTATCAGAACAACACCTGTGCTGTGTAGCACAGTAAAGAATGGTACCTGAAACCTTCATTTCAATAGGGTGTTACCTTAAAAGGGTATCAGGGAAATGGAAGGAAGAGTGGAACAGAGTAGAGCTGGGGCACAAAGGAGCCTTTGGAAGCTAACAAGGGGCAAGAGAATCGTTTCAGAGCAAGAGCCAGATGATGGCAGAGGATGGCTTGTGGACAGGAAGGAAAATCACACAGAACATTTATAGCTTGTGACGAGGATGGGGAGAAGTAGTTTCCCAATTTCTATGCTTGTGGGACTTATTTTCAAATGTATGTTACTGACCAAATTATTTTGAACTACTTATCACTATTTTTAATCACTTCTAGCTTCCAGCTTATTCTCACACTACAATTTCAATCTCTCCATCTGCATTTTTTGTTCTTACTTGTGAGTTACCTTCATCAGTTAGGCAATAATCTTACCCTCCTTCATATGGTACCAGTTGTTACTGTGCTTCTGAAACAGCCATATTTTTAAATGAGTTTTGTCCTCATATGACTCTTTCTGCAAACAGAATATACTTAGAAATCTGTTATATCAAGAAGAAAGATATATGAAAATTAGGCATGCTTAACCTAAGTCTGTTTTCTTGTGTGCTTGTATTTAAAATTTTCAGCTTTCCCACTTTGAAAGGATAGGAGAGGCAAACCCGAATTTATTTGTGTGACTTATTATAAAAAGACATTTAAATATTTGAATAACTACCAGAGAAAAATATTTGCCGAATAACACAGTTACGGCCTAATATAGTAAGTTAACGAAAGGAGTTTATTAAATGTCTTAAGTTCTTTTCTTCTATCAGACCTGGCACACTAACAGTTTTTGCCAGCAAACAAAATATCATGTAATTATCAGTGCAGTAACTGGAGCGCAAATTAAAGACAATTAGCAGCATTCTCTTGTTAATAGAAAAGGAGAATCCCCTTATGACTAAAGGGGATTAGTCATAGCTGTTAAATTTTCTGACTTTTTCCCTTTTCTTATGTCCTTATCTCAGTTTCTTTACATGACTTATAAATTATTTCAAAGGGGCTCAGAAAAAAAAAAAACTGGACAAATAGTTCAGTGTAGATGCAGCCTCTGACAGTTTCTACATACTGAGGTTTTTCAACTAAATCTGATATTATCTAAACTAAACTGAAAAATAAAGAGTTGCCTTGATTTTCTCAAATGACTCTTCTTTAAAAAGAAGCAGATTTTACTCCTTACTCTCCCCTGTTTTCCTCTATTTTACGTTCTTCTTAGAATTTTAACTAAAATTTCAATGGAATTTTTACTGTAACATTCCTTCAAGGTGGTATCTAGAATACCCATAAATAAAAGGGCAGATTACAGTTCTAAACTTGAGAGTTACAACCTACTAACCTAATATAAAATTTGTGGAAGTTGAGATAGATTCAATCTTTAAATGTGAGGATAATATAGAAATACAAATAAATTGCTTCAAGAAAATAAGTTTTTGATGAATTCTAAACCATGAGTTAAAGAACAGAGTCATCCAGACACAGTTTTATTTTGTCATCTCCACAAAGAGAACGTCCAAACTTGTCACTTGCTTATATGCATATCGAGCAAATGCACATTATTTGAGAGGGAATTATGCTTTAAATACTGTAGAATAGTTATCCATGTTAGTCAGTGGATATTTGGAACCTTGCTTTAAATCAAGTGAATAAAAATTTCAATCAGTGCAAAAGTGTTGGGTTTTTTAATCTCTAAATCCAAAGTAAACCTGCAAATAACTCATGATAATGATCATTATACTCCTTTTCTTCTCAATATCATTTCTTTACAGCTGACTGCCTCCCCTATACTCATATTAAAATTTTTATTAAACTCATTTTATAAAATGAGTAAATAAATAAAAGCAGGGTGTATCATAGTAATACTTTAGGACACAGTAATGCGTCTCAGAACTGAATTGCAGGGTATATTGATGCTGTGCATGCCTACTTAAAGGTTCTCCGTGCATATAAGTTAAATCATTCTTTTGTTAATCTTAAAATCACCAAGGGGAAAATTTTTTTTTTTAGAGAGTTGGAATTAACTGGTGAGAGACTGAAAAAGAAAGCCAGAAGGGAAAAATGACAAACTATTTTTGCGAGATTCCAAATCAAAGAAAGCAGTAGCCAGAGTACTCAGATGTATGTTTAACAGCTGTGACATCAAGCCATCCCTTTCTCTTCTGTTCCTATCAATCTGAAAACAATTCAGAAATGGTTTCCCCACTCTATAGTTGAATCATAGAGATAGTGCACAGCATACTTTCTGTACATCCCATGTTGTGTGAGACTTTTTTTTTAATTGGCGTATAGTTGCTTTACAATGTTGTGTTAGTTTCTGCTGTACAGGGCAGTGAATCAGCTATATGTGTACATATATCCCCTCTTTTTTGGATTTTCTTCCCAATTAGGTCACCACAGAGCACTGAGTAGAGTTCCCTGTGCTATGCAGCAGGTTCTCGTTAGTTACCTATTTTATGCATATTAGTGTATATATGTCAATCCCAGTCATGTGCGGGACATTTTATACTTACACAGCTAGATCTGTTCCTTTACTGCCAAAAAGGTATTGTTCCAACTGCCATCAAACTATTCATTAGCTTTCCTTTAGTAGGAAGTCCAAGAGAGGCCAAAATGTTCACAAGGAAAAGCATAACTATCTCCTCTTGAATTCTGTCACTGGATTTAAGATAGGAGCTCCTCCTTGAACTTGAGGGCTTCAAGACTTTTTGTTGTTTCAGTTCTAATTTGTGTATTTCACGTAATTTCCATTTAATTAACTGTAATTTAGAAATATTCCAATGCTTATATTTATTGTGTCTCAGTCATTTTGTGTAGCAAGTTGACACGGAATGGCACCTTCCACCTGTAAGTGCATACACACACCATTCTGTGTGCTACAAATCCCCTTTTGCTTTGCAAATGCCCGAACTTTGTATGACATTGTACTACTGAGAAACCAACACTAAAAATATTAACATTATAAATAGACCGCATAAACCAAGAGGTTTCTTCCAAACTGTAGATTAAAGAACATGTTGCTGATAGTTTCAAAAGCCATGCACTTTGCAGTCTAGACTTCCTTTAACATTGTAATTTATTCACTTAAAATGAGCTCCTTCTTAGTAAGAGTATTTTTAAAGTTGACATCCCAACATAGTCTTACTGAACACAATTGGAACTCCTGCCCCCGCCAAGAATAATGGCTTTGTTTGGAAACAAAACAAAACAAAACAATGACAACATTGTTAGTTAAATTAAAGTAAATGAAATTCCATAGTATGGAATATGTATTTGTGTTTCTTTTGAAATATGTTGGACCATTAATAGGAATAAGAGAACCACTCTAAATGTTTGGATATTTGACTTTTAATTTTAAGTTGGAACAGTTTAGCTTAAGAAATCACTAACATTTAAGTAACATTTCAACAAATGTAACTGTTTGGAAACTACAACGGAGACCGCCTCCTGCCTTCTGTCTTGCAAGGATTGATTTGGAAGGCCCTGAGGGAGAAAATATTGGAGTTAGGAGGTAAAACTGAAGCCATTGTGGAAAGGAAGAAGTTACACTCTTCCTGTTATGACAGGAAACATAGACAAATGTGCTTCCTGAGCATTTGCTCAGCAGGGAATGAAGTAGTCTTTGACCTTTACCTTAGGTACATTTTGGCTTTGTTAAACTAGTAAACATGTTTTTGCCCCCAAAATATTAATCTGGTTTATTTGATTCTTTCCAGACTCAAATTATATATTTCATGTACATGAGGTATAGAGAAACAAGTATTTATTTTATGACTGCATCTGCAGACTGGATTTAGAATGTAAATCAGCCCCTTAACAAACCAAGCAAACCTCAACAGCATGTATAAAAAAATTTAAAACATATTGTGTTATATATAGTCTTCTCTTTTTAAAATCCAAAACATTCTTGGGCTTAGAAATGGACCACAATAAAATGTTTTAAATCCTAAATTTAATAATTATAACTCATCGTCTACCTTTTCCTCATGTACATAAATATATCAGAAATCAGCTATGACAAGTTTTAAAACCCAAACTTTGAATTTGTTAAGACACTCAAGTTTATTAATATGCGTTCAGTTATTTAACTGTAATCTAACCCATTGTTTTATTATGTTTCCTCGAAATAGTGGGCAATGCGCAAGATTTAAAGTCTTATTTTGGTGTTTGGGGTGTTGACTTAGGGTGAGGGGTCGGTAGAGTCCTAAATTCCACATGCTAAGCCCCCTATTTTAATCCTTCTATCGCATTCAGAATTTTAGGAACTACTGCTTGAAACCCTTTGGAAATCCTACTGCATCGCAGTGAAATGCGGCTCAGTTTGCTGAAGGCTAACGAGGACAATAGTCCTCTTTGCAGCAGAACACACTGCTGTCTCATCCTCGCAAGTTATGCTGGAGGGTTACAAGCACATGGTAGCAGTCTGCTTAAAAGAGTCCCTCACTGCTCTTTAAAGAGCCTTTCATTTATGGTGGCAGGCCCCGTCATTGTATAAAGGAGCGCTTGTCTAGAACACAAGTCTGCAGTGGCACTACTTCCTCCCACCGAGAGTAATCATCAAGCCTAAAGCTCGCAAGCCTTTCTAATGACAGACTGAATTAAACAAAATAAAATTGAAGAGGAATACTTTAGAACAGTTGCACCATTACTTACTGTCAGGAACAAGCCAGGGGAAGAAAAAGAGCATTTAAGAGGGCATTTCCCTTTTTTTCAATTAAAGATTGTCGTTGCAGACTCTTGACTCCATCCCTAACCCTTTAAACACATAGGAAGACCTAGCGGCTCTGGATTAGAGAGCGCATTGTATCCATGAACTGCCCATCTTGTCCCTCATTAGTCACTCCTTTTCCTTAACTAGGAGGAAACTGGGAGATTCTTTAGGCTGTGGGTGAGGAGGGCTGGATCTAAACTATTTCCATAGGATTACAGTTGTATTCCTCGTGACTCTATTTGGACGAAAAAATCCCTGATAAAACCTCAAAACTTTGAAAATACAATTAGCTAGGTATATGAGTCCCAAACGCATTCTAAAATTATGAAACTAATATTACTTTACGATTTAAAGAAACGAGTAAAAAGTTTCCCCACTCACTGAGCAGACTCACTGATAAGTTCAATAAGATCAGGCTGAAAGAATTCTGATTGGTGAGACGAAGTATTGGAGAGCCATAGGTAAAAGTATCCTTGCTTCCCTTAGTAAATGCATCTGAAGTCATATAGAGTTAGGCCTCAGTTATTCTCAGAGATGTGAATAGCTGCTGTTTCCAAAGGTCTTTTTCTTTCATTTATTCTTTCCTGTAAGGTGCAAGGACTCCTACCGTTAAAATATGGTAGGAAAGTTCTCCTGAGGTGACTTTATGAATGGAGCCAGGATTGGGAGGGTGAACAGAGGCCTGCGTGTGGTGTGGAGACTCATGATTAAATGCCCTTTCTGTTACACAGTAGTCTAACTAATTTCTGTGCCCTGTAGGAAATGATACAGGACTTGTCCTCTGTTTTAGAACTTGTTATTTACATTGACTGTGTGTAAATCAGAGACCCACCTTTTTTTATTCTGGCTGTAAACAGGCTTGTATTTGCTACCAACCAAAATGCCCCTCATTCTGTGAAATTTAAGTAAACATCCATAAATATAGAACTCGTGTGTGCCCACTAGTGCATGCGTGTGGTTCTCACTGGCTTTAGTGGGAATGTCTGGAGGTCTGAGGGCAGAGGTAGCTGCAGAGTCCACACAAAAGGAGCTTTGGTTTATTGTCAGAACCAAGAAACCAACTTCTCAATTTTAGTATTATTAGTATTATTTTTTTTTATTTTAACCTCGAAAGCTGTCCTTATACTAATTAATAAGTTCTGCACCACCCTGCTGTGCTCATCAGAATTGCTGACAGTTCTAGTGTACCTGTACCGTGCTTGATGAGTGGTTGGAGGGGGCCATGCTGTACTGACCTCCAGCCTCTGAAATGCACAGTTGTCTAAAAGAGGGAAGGAACACTGACTAATGGAAAGAAAGATGGATTTTGTGTGAAGAGGGTTCTATTTCTAGTTCATCAGCGACTAGTTTTGTGAGTGTGGATAAGGCAGTTCGTGCCTTTGTTGACAGTATCATCTGAGAAATGGGGATGATAAACTGTGCCCAATAATAAGTTAAAAGAGATGTTGTCAAATGGAGCAAGATAGCTTAGAACGTCTTTGAAAACTTCTTAGAAAAAAGTCACCAAATAAAGTCAACACTCTTATGTAAAAACAATTATAAAAAATACGATATGCTCCAATTTCACCAACAAACCCGCACACAAAATTTGACGCAATCCAGTTTTTCTCCTATTCATTTTTACTAAATGTACATTTTTACTATAAGTTAATGTGACAAAAAAGAAAAATAACTATGTGAAATTTTCCTCTCTCAGTGGCAAACTTCTTATTAACATAATTTGAGCGTGCATGGAAATTCATTTTTAGCCATTCAGTTTTGATTGCCAAAAAAAATGAGTAATTATTCCATCCACCTATCCATTCATTCATTCAACGAATATTTAGCCAAGTATTGTGCTGGGACTTCAGGTTACAAGAGCAGACAGGAAATGTTCCGGGCTTTCAGGGGAAGCTTGAGGTTTAGTAGAGAGAGCGATCTTTTACAGTAGGTAACAAGAAGTGACTGAGCCTGTGCATCGTAAAAAAGATACTACCTACCTTGTATAGTGTTTCACAGTCAACAAGTCACTTACACTTGTGTGTTCCTTAGTTTACCTCTCATCGTAACTCTGTAAGATACCTGTCATTACCTCCACTTTACAGGTGAGGAAACTGGGGTACGGGTAAGTTAAACAGTTTACCCGAGGCCAAGGACACAAGGCTCATACATGGCAGAGCTTAGACTTGATTTTCAATTCCCATGTTTTTGCTTCCACAGTACAGAGCCCCAGTGATGATGCATATATAGTGCCTCTTTTAAAATATTTTAATGTGAATTTGCTATTTTATCAATCTGCACAGTTGTTTTTCTGTGCATTTTCAGCACTATACCTAATTTAATATTGTCTACTCCAATTCTTTACAGTCTTTTATATCTCTTCTAACTACAAAAAGAAAGTGATCCAGTTTTATTTCTTGGAATATTAAAATTAGAATGACTATGGTAACATATTGATGAGATTGAGTAACCAAAACCTAAGACATTCTACAGAACGAAATTGCAGAAATAGATTCTTGTTATAAACTGTATTCCATTCACTGTAATCTTCCCCTTTACCCAAAGGTCTGTGCTAGGTAGGCATAGAATCTGAACATCTAAATCTGGAATAAGCCTTTTAAAGGTGTCTAGTCCAGCTTCCTGTTGAATTCGGGAACACCTTCTAGACCTTCCTTGATATGCAGCCCTACCTGAACATGTTCAGGAATGAACTGCTTCTTACTTCATGGGACTAGATCCACTCTTGGACAGTTCTCATCACTAGGTTTCCCCCTGTTTTGAACCTCTTTATGATTTTCAGCAATGCTCTCTAACTCTGCTCTATAGAACAAAACAGAATAGCTCATCTGCCTCTTCACATGGCCACGAAGTCTGCAGATCTTGGGAAGTGTTTGGCATTTCTCTTTTATCTCTGTTTTTCCGGGTTAAACATTCCAGATTCCCTCAATGATTTCTCCTGCAAAGTTATTCTCAGACCCTACATCGACCTGTTTGCCATCCTATAGATGCTCTAATTTTGTCGGTGTCACCCAGTGTCTTCTTAAAATTCTCAGAGCTGAACATAGTACCAAAGATTAGTTAGTGCTGACTAACTAAGAGATCATTAGGATAATTAGTTCCCACTGTGGAACACTATAACTTTAGATCCTTTTCCCCAAAACAGCTATCATGTTAGTTTTCCTCCAACCTGAGATTATGTAATTCTGTTTTTTTTTTAATATGAATGAAGACTTTAATATTACCTCTGTTTCTTTTCGTTTGTGATCCAGCTTTCTGTAGAGTGAGCTATGTACGTATAAAGACTCTACCATCTACTGGGTTATCACCCAGATTTGTGTAGTGTGTGGATCTGATAAGCACGCAGGCTACATCTTCATCTACACCACTGATAAAAATGGTGCCTGGGACAGGAAAGTTACTCTTGAACTCTGTGGCCCTTTGCAAGAGACTGTCCTTAAACTTAACACCAATTAATTAATTCATATTTAAATCATCTACATTACTACTAGCTAATCTCAAATATATAATATTGTGATGAGGATTTCATCAAATACGTTGCCAAATACATGTTCTTTAAAAATCTGATCTCATTAGAAAGTTCAGTAAATTTTTGCTCAATGAATGCAGTCATCTGAATTCTTAGATCCTCCCCCCTTTATCTCTGTACCCTGTGATTGTAAAATTCAGTTTTTACCTTCACACTTTTCTGTCCTTCATGATGAGTCATCAGGGCAAGGAATAAAGACCACTTTCCTCTGAACTTTTTGAATTATTTTTTTCTTTCTTCAAGAAAAGTTAAACAATAAATTGTCAAAAAGACAAGTTTAAAAATTATCTACTTTTAGCAGAAAATTTTATTGAGACATTCGGTTTAAAATAGAGTATTTCCATTCCGTAATCCATTCATTCATTGAGTATCCATTGGTCAGTCTTTGTGAGGCCAGAGGTGGGGTTTTCAGGGAGCTCAAAAAGCCAGCAGGAGAGGCAGACTCAAACAACCAATCAACCCTGTAATATTAGAATAAGTCTCATAATAAAGGTTTGTGAAAAGCTCTAGAGGATAACAACGAGGGAGGAATGAGTGTTATCTGAATGTGACAATGAAAGCTTCATAGAAGAAGCTGACATTTAAAGGAAGCCTTACAGCACCATGGGAGCCTGCCAGCGGCCAGATGGAAAGGGGGAGGGACGTAACGCCATGATCAGCTTTCTCTGAGTACAAGATAAGAAATAACCAATATGGTAGGTTTCATTTCATATTCCTCTTGATTGGGTTAACATCTACTGTTATTTTTCTTGCTCAGTCTAGAAGAAGGATTGGTCAGAAAACAAAAACTGAATTCACCCAACTCTGGATAAAAATACAATTGAGATCATTACACATGACTGGAAATATAACATTATTAGCCAAGGAATACATTTTGATTCAAATGAAGGAAATTCCTTTGGAGCTTTAAGGAATTAAATGACTGTTTTTCCTCCAGCCATGAGGATGAGACATGAACAAGGGAGATACATATTTACATGTAGTAGAAGCCCGAACACCCAGCACTGATGTCTGATGTGGAGAACGCTCAGTCAGTATTGGTCGGCACAATGTTTGGCATGTAAAAAATGCTCAATAAAAATTGCTTGACTTACTTTCATGTTTCTGTAAATAGATTTTCCTTATTTCTTTATAAGGAATATAAATGGTATGGAGCTGTATTTAATGAATGTTCCTTTTCTCAATTTCAAATTCTAATTTCAATTATTGATTCATACCAAATAAGTTCTAGAGTAATTGTCAGCATGAGATGTGTGATGCCTGCCCTTATGCTAGGATTTAAAACTCGAGGTTAATATAGAACTTAATACTGAATGTCTTAATAAAACATCATCATTACATTTGAGGCTGTTTCAAGAGGTAAAGAAAAAAGAAACATAAAATGCTCAACGTTTACAGAGTAATCTTGCTTTCCATACATATATTACATATGAAGTCTCTTTAATTTTGAAAGCTAAATGTAAATTATAGTGCCCACTTAAATAATATTGGTTTTATTGTCTTCTTGGTGCACCTTGATTGATGTAAACACTGGAAAAGAGCATCTCTTTGCCTAACTGCTGTAAAAACAGTTTTCCATCTCACCTAAGGTTCAAAATATGTTATTGAAATAGAAATGGACTTGTCCCCATTACAAACAATTGTCAAGTTATGGAAAATGTAATCATTACAATGCATTATTATATTTAAGTATAAAAGCTCTGAATTGCAATCTTTGTCATTGAGTGGCATATTTTAAACGAAGGGTAATATCCCAGTTCTCTTAAGAAAGCCTAATGCTGAAAAACAATTTTATCTAACTGTGAACAATGAGAAAAACCATTATAAAATACATTTTGAGTATGCTATGAAGAATATGAACATAATACAGAATTAAACTTAGTGCAATTAAGAGTAGGTTTTGAAGATATTTTCTTAAATGCTTTAATATAGTCATTGTCATTGCAGTTTGCAGTTTTAATGAAAAGAAGCCATATGCACTGACTTTCTGACAGGTATTATTAAATAAGTATGCATTATCCAGCAGCCTATTTGGTTACACAAAAGTTGAGGAGTACCTAAAAGTAAACAAGTAGTGGCTTTAATGATATTTCTGTGCTGAAATGTACTTTGAGGGTGAGTGTTGTAACGTGCTAAATTCTGAGGTTTGAGTACAACAGAAACCATACTGTATCGAGACATTCCACCTACAGTTTGTGGTCATGAAAGTCTGATTAAAAGTGGTTTTAGATATATGAAAGTATTTTGGGTCAGTGCCTTCCTTCTGCATTGAACGTACTCTGTAGCCTACTTCACTAAACAAAATACCAATATGCAAGTATATTTGCATGACTAAATTGCATCTAAAAGAATTCTTAAAAGACATTTTGTATAAATCTGTATAATTAATGGTGATACTTTTTATCCATTCCAAAAAGATAATCTTCATTTAGCTCATTCCTAATACCAATCATGACTCATCTGAATGAACCAGAATAAAAAAAGTTTCTAAAGTAGTATGATAATCAGATATGAAAATAAAACACTGGCTATGTTTTATAAGAACAGGTTAGTAAGACAGTCAATAAACATAAAACAGAAGGTGAGACACTGGAAATAAAACACTAGCTATATTTTATTAGAAGCACTTCAGTAAGACAATCAATAAACATAAAACAGAAGGTGAGACATTGGCAATCATTACAAAGAAAAATTATCCCAGTTGCAACGTAAATAACATATCTGAGCAGATATTGACTAGTCGATGTGGGCTGGTAAATACCTAAATGCTGTATTTTCCAAAGAATGATCAGTGGGAATTCCATAGTTCAGCTTTATCTTTCTATCAGGAAGAGTGTAGTAAGATCCTCAAATAGCCTTGATCAGGACTCTTTGAGCCACTAAGACAGGTGTATTTTGTAAGTTCTTTTCCTGTAAGTCAACTAAGAAAGGGATGGGAACTAAGATTTATTGAGCTTCTACTTTAAACACAAAGCTTGATACTGTACATATGTTATTTTATGTAATCCTTGCAGCAACCCCACAAGTAGGTGTTATCTCCGTTTTATAGATGAAAGATCAGACTCGGAGAAAAATCAAATTTGAAGAAGTTAAGTGAATTTCTCATGACTAATAAATAGCAGATCAGCATTCAAATCTAGGGTCCCCTGAATCCAGACCCCATGTTCTTCCCTTTCTATCATGCTGCCTTCAGTGCAGATGTGATTAAAGAATGTAATCATTATTAAAGTGTAGATTTATCTTTTTAAAATTCTGTTTATGAGTTGTTAAATAAAAATTCGGTGGGGAAAGCTATCACAGTTTTATATAACATACATCACTTTGATATTTCTAAAAATGACATAATAGTTTTCCCTATTTCATTTTTTAAACTACAGATTTTTAATGTGTGCCCATACGTCTGCTGTTCTAGGCACTGGAGATACAGCAGTGGGCAAAATAAAAATGGTACATGCCCTTGTGGAACGTGCACCATAGTGGAGGAGACAGACATTAAACAAATGATCACACACAAAATTATACAAGTTATAAAATATGATAAGTACTATAAGAAAAAATAAAGGGGTGATGGGTAAAACAATAAGTATTAACAGAAGTGTGGGGAAATGAGGAGACCAGGAAGTCAGCTTTTCTGTCTGCTAGTGCACACTTCCTGTCAACACATTTATTTAGGCGTGTGGGATAGGGGACATTCCAAGTCCACTCAGCGGTCTCTAGTTTGGGTGACTGAGTTTATGGTGAGATGGGGGACCCAGGAAGGGGAGCAGATTCGAGGGTGAAGGTGAGTTTGGGCTTTGGGGGTTTGAGGTTCCTAGGACTTTTAGATAGACACATGAGTGGAGGACATCCATAGGGTGGCTGGAGACAAAGAGAAAGAAAAGGAGCGGGACTCTAGATTTAGGAGTTACACCAGAGTAGGTAGTAGATAAAACTGAGCTGACCTCTGCAAGATGGGTTGGATTTGAAGTTGAGGAAAAAAAGTTAGTTATTATTTTCAAAGGTGACTATTTAAAAGTCAGTCAGCATTTCCCAGAGTAGATGCCTCAAAAACCTGGTTCAGAAGAATGATAGGAAGTGCTCCTCAAAATAAATAAATAAGCAAAGAAATCAACGTTCTGTCAGCAGTAAGTTTGGGAAGCAGGTTAAAGTTTAAAAAGTTCCTCAGCCTTTAATATACCGCTGTGCCTCATTTCCCAAACACATTGGACCATTGAACTTTCTGTCTTAAGGAGTATTTTGTAGAAATAATATTCTACAAAAGACCTGCTGGGAAACACTGGACCATGAAGTATAAAGGCTTATACTTAAGAATGTTCATGGTTTTTGGTGGGCAGACTGGAATTTAATCAAGAGAAGACTGAAACTGGGGATAGTAAAATGCATATTTGCACTGGCAGGTAGAAGTATTTGAAGCCAGAGAGGGGAGCTCTTGTAGCCGGCCCATCAGGAAATGGCAGTGACAAGAGTAAGGTTTTGAAGATTAGGATGAATCGAGGAGGGAATGGTTTCAGACAGGGAGATCGCCTAGGACAGGAGCTGATAAAGACGTGAATGATAGAGATGCCTGGGAAATAGACAAGAAGTGTGAACATGAGAAACATTTTGAGGGGAGGAATTGTGGGACTTGGTAATAGATTAGAGTGAAAGAAGAGAAAGGCAAAGATGGCAATACAGTTTCTGGCTTGGGAGAGGAAGAAAGATACACAGAAGAATGAAACCAAAGCCCTAACAGAGTTATGGCTAAAGCACTTCCCAACTCCCTGCTGGATTTCTAGAAAACAGAATACAACTTTGTCTGAAAGTACAGTCAGATCCCTTCAGCGTTTTCAGTTCAATGGCATGAGACTAAACAGTTTTGAGAAATTTTGAACATAGATCTAAAATACTATGTCCATAATATCATGTCCAGTCTTCACATGGCCCAAAAATAAGCTCTGAATTTATAATTAAGAAATATGCTAACCCTGCTGAAATGGACTCTTTTAAATCTTGAATTGCTCAAAGAAACATGAACAGTTCTCTGGTCACCTTCATTGAAATGCCCTACATTAAATCTGGCATTTACAGTTTCACATTCAGCAGCAAGCTAGAAATCTCGCAATTTCGAATTCTAAGCAGAAATTAGTTTTAGATTTATTTGCTTTCTTTCCAAATGTGTTAGTGCCCGAGGGCTCTGACAACAACACACGTTGTTTTACAAAGGAAAAAAGTACTGTTTTATTTTTAAAGGCATGCTTTTTTTTTTCCTCTTTAAAAAAACGTGTCTGCTTTCTTTTTTCCAGGTGACATTTACAAAGAGGAAATTTGGGTTGATGAAGAAGGCGTATGAGCTGAGCGTGCTGTGTGACTGTGAGATCGCGCTGATCATCTTCAACAGTACCAACAAGCTGTTCCAGTACGCCAGCACGGACATGGACAAGGTGCTGCTCAAGTACACCGAGTACAACGAGCCGCACGAGAGCCGGACGAACTCAGACATCGTGGAGGTGAGCGCGCATGCGTGCCTGGTGAACCGCAAACAGGCAGAACCACGGGTGTTCAGAGCTCCCCCCTCCCTTCTCCCCCACACAAGCACATCTTGCTTTACCCAAGATGTTCATATTCCCACAGGTGTACCCAGGTTTATCGCCCCAACTATTACTCCACCCTCTCTCTTTCTCAAAATGCAAGGTAGGGCGGTATGATAATAGGGACTACATGAATCTGGTCCTTGGTAGAAATCAGGCACCTGTGTCAGATTATTAACCTCATCCTTCAAGAGTCGTCATTGTCGACCGCAGTGTCAGGCCGCCAGAACGGGGAAGTGTGGCCAGGGGATGGCTCGCCCACATTTTAGATGACTTCTCATGATTTCTTTTAAGTATATGCTAGTTTCCCAGCAAAGAAAAAAATATTTAAAAATGAGTTCACCCCAACTTTTCATTTGTTTTTCATTTTATGTCTCTTCTTTCTAATTCATTCTTCCTAATGTATTCATGCTGAAGGAGTAAAGACAATTATTCTCCTAGAAATCTTTTCCCCAAAATTATATCATTTAATATAGCACTGTTAATATACATGGGATCAGAAATCTGATGGAAATGAATTTCTAAATGTTACTTGGTATTTTATCCAAGTTAGATTTAAAACATTGTTCCATTGTGCCAAAAATAAATAAGCATGGCGTTGAAACTCAAAAATATTTTTGATTTGTTAGCATAAGTAACATTGCTGTACGATTTTAAATGCTTCTCACGTGTATCCTATTTAAGTGTTATTGCCTTATAGTACCCTTTGTAAGCAATGAATACTAAACCAAAAAGGAAGAGGTGTAATGAGGTATATGTCCCCGTTATACAGATATAATGCCCCCCATCTGTCTGTTTTCCTCACCTATCTATCTCCTTGTGGTTTCCTAGATTGTGACTGCTTTCCCAGAATTAAGAGAAAATAAATGTTTCGAAAGTATGTATTCAGCATCAATCTGCCAGAATACAAGTTATTCTTGCCGTTGCTTAAATTGTTTGAACTGGTTTAAAAAAAATCTAGTTCTGATCAAACTAATCTGCCTCTCACATCCATCTTCTCTTTACCTGTTTTAATTGTCTAAGATTAATTCTCGTTTCTTTGCTTTTATTTGGAAGTTTTTTTTAAAGTATTGAGCTGATCAATTAATTTTTTTTATTTTTTGCCTAGTAGGCCAAGCAGATAATTTCAGAGAAACAAAAGTAGATGATGAGTAGACCTAATGTGGTGTGTATTTAAAATACTTTCAGATTCGCATTACTACACATTTAGTTTTTCATTGACTGATAATTTTAATTGTGGGCTTGCCTTGATCTTGAAATTTAAGATCATTTATAAAACTTACCTAGTATGTATTTCAGATAGTATTTTATTCATGTGCACACATAAGTATGAAAATACATAGACATAAATATTAACAGTTGTCAGTTGTCAAACCTCATGAGTGCTTTCGTGTGCATGCTTGTGTACATTCACGCACATTTAACATAAGTTCTGAACAGAAAACAACTCCATACTCAAAACTCCACCTCATTACCAAAATCATTACAACAACCATTGCAGGGTAACAGAAAAATCTGAGCTGGAATTTGTCATCAGATTTGAACTGCTCCAGTTCTTAATATGATGGGAAGTGCAGTAGAACCATATTAAACTAGTTGAAAATGTGTTGACTTTTAAAATTTGTTTTCTAAGGAGTTTAAAAATCTATAAAATTGTATTGTGAGGGCGTTGCTCAGGAATATACTATGTGGTTTAAAGGAGATTTAAAACTCCACATACTCTAGAGATTTTCATATTCTTGGACAGATGGGTATCTGAGGTAGACTTCTTCAAGGTCATGAGAAGAACATTGGGTTGAAAGTCAAAGGGCTTGCACTTTAACCCTTGCCTTGCACAGTCTTACTGGGTGACAAATGAGCTACTTCTCCCAGGGCGGGGAGCAGTTTTCTCATCTCAAAAATGAAGGCAGTGAATTTGAAAGTCTGTACAATGTAATTCTTTAAAAAGCAAAAAGAGAGTAAAGTAGCAGCTCCACTATTATCCTGCACTTAACATCAGTAGATGAAAGTTGTGAATCTCTCAAAACGACATTCTGAGGCTCCTAGACCAAAACTAGAGATGGTTTGATTCTTTGGATGAAAATAACATATAAAAGTCTAACACGCTGTGGGACTGCCCTGCTCAACTATATGAATTACACAGTCTTCACCCATTCGGCTTTCCCACACTTTAGTAATAACTGAGATGATGGAGAAAGGAGTAAAGTGGGACCCCTAAGCTTGACAAAGTTTATACCATAAAAATACATAGAGTACTCTCCAAAGTGCATTTCACTAAAATCAGTATGCTTGAGATACTTGGTGGAGAAGAGGGGATCTGGGTAGGAAGCTGCGTTTTTAGCGAGTTTCCCAAGTAATTCTTATACACACTAAGTTTGAAAACCTCTAGGAGACTAAGACATAATTGTGTTGGAGGCTAAGAACTTGTGATACATCAGCGACTTGAGAAATCCATTCTTAGAATGGATCTAACACAAAGTTGAAAGTTAGGGTAGTTTGCTACTCCTGGGTAAAATTTTAAATCCTATTTATTTTAATTTAATGTAATACAGTTAACTGAGTAAGTTTAATGAGGAGCATAATATGTTTCATGAAGGGTCATTAGTTGTATATTTCCCATTTGGACCATTACCCCTCTCCCTTAGCCTTCTGAAAACAGTTTACTCACAAGAGAAAAAGATTGGCACAGAGAGAGAAATAATATGATTCCCAGCATTCAGACTGAAATACAAATTTCTGGGCCGTACCAGAGTAGTGTTACAAGGTCATAGGAAATTGTGCAGCACGTGGGTGTTGAAAAAGATTCCTTCTTTTAGCAAAAAAGCTCTTTGTAATTATCATATCTTTGCTTGATAATTAGCACTACTGTTACAATGGCACAAAGACTTACAAAGACTTAATAGACAAACTGGGATCTTTTTTTTATTATTACATTATAATGCAGCTTGAATATCTGTTTAGCTACAATATATAAATATGCCAGATTTTGTAAATGTGTTAAATTTTTAATCCATTGGTTAGAAAAAAAACAAAAAACAGTTATTGTATTAAAAGCACTTCCTTTGAAGAAAGTCCATTTTATTTAACTCTGTGACAAGTATACTAGATACTTATCCAAAATGCTAGCTTGTGAGGCTGTGGAAATTCAGTAGAGGCTCTGATGGTATTAAGGAACTGCCCCCTTCATCTCTTCCACCTGTCTAGCTCCACTCCTCGTTCTCTTAGCTGCCTTCCTGCTCTCACAGTTGGTGCTGAGCTCTATTCTGGAAGGCGATGTGGGGTTGAGCCCTTCAGGATGACCTGAAGATCGCAGATCCCACGGAACATGCTGTAAGCCCGTAAGGCCATTCCTTCACTCAGTGATGATTTAGCAGGCACCAGCTTATGCTCAGCACTGGTCATGGAATTCTGAACCAGGAGACAGGCATTTGTGTTAAGGGTATAAAAAATATATAAAAATCAGCTTGGAAACGATTGGAGGGCAAAGGAGCAATAATCTCTTTAATGTAGTACAAGCTACTGAAAGGAAGGCTTAGGCTAAACAATTTAATAAAACTTTCAAACAGGTCGTTGATCACCAGATCATTCCAGGTGACCCTTGGAGTGACAGAAGTCCTAGACAGGTCACCTCCATATCCAGCACATGTTTTCTAACTGCAAAACCCATATGGGAGCATCACTTAGCACCCTGCCAGGAGGGAGCCTCTCACCATTCAGTGACTCAGTGATTCTATTGAGCTACTCATCTAGTCTGGGCCAGTGGCTAAGAGACTAAGTGTGGTCGTGGAATAAAACACAATGCCCCATGCTGCTCCCTGGCAAATCAAAAAGATGGATGTAACACTTATAGAAGGAACCTTTGATCCACAGCTCTCTCAGTAGAAGATTATTGGCTTTTTTTTTTTTCTTTTCAGATGCAAGGATGGGCAAGAAGACAGTGTGTGTGTGTGTGTGTGTGTGTGTGTGAGAGAGAGAGAGAGAGAGAGGGAGAGAGGGAGAGGGAGAGGAGCAGGGGCGGGGAAGAAAGTAAGGGGAGAATAAGAGATGATACTTACGTGAAACTTTATTTTCTGTTACCTGATTCCTGTTTAGATTTAAAGACTTCTAAGAACAGTTGTTCCAGCAAAATATCTCCTTGCACAGTAATACTTAAGTCCTGAATTGGGTCTGAAAAGGCCTTAAAATAGCTTATAAACTTCAGTGTTCCACAGTGCTACTGGAGGTTATCAATAAATTAACTACCTTTACGTAGTTGGTGAAAATTAAGAACAATTTTTGTAGAAAAGCAAATGCAGTAAATAGTGGAATTGGACTTCTTTACAAACTCTGTATTACAAAATTCGTAAGTAGATGTAAAATATAAAAATATGTCTTTTACTTGAGCTTTCATTGTATCTAACCCAGTTAAATAGGTTCCAGTTTTATACTTATATAAAAATATAGATACATGACATTATTTTTATGCATACTTTATAGATGCTTTTCTTAAAAGAAAAAGCACATTCACTTATTTGTTTGGTCATTTGTTGAATTTTCATTCTTTCATGTGTTCACTGAACAAAGATTGGCTGAATTCCTGCCATATGCTATGTGCCATGGAATGCCTGGAGATATGAACATAAACAAGGCCCCTCAAGGACTCTTGGTCCTTAAGATTGCTCACAAGGCCATGCATGATCTGGCCCCTGTATTTCTCTTCCTCTCTAGCCTCACCTTTTGCTATTTCCCTCCAACCAAACCCCCCCAGTTCCCATCCTATACTCAAGCCACCTAATGATGTTTATATCCTTCAACTTCTCCAAACCTTGTTTGTTTTGTCTTCAACATTCCTTACTAGGCCTTTACTTGGCTTTTATTTATCCTTCATTCAAATCAGGTCCCAGTTTATACTTTTGGAAGTGTCCTGGAGATGCCTCATAACTTGTGTTAGGTGCCTTTCCCATATTATAGTCATAATATGTTCTATTTTCCCTGTCAAGGCACTGTGGAAGCTGTTACTCAATTGCTTGTTCCACACTAGGTTTTAAACTCCTGGAGGGCGGGGACTGTGCACATTTTGTTTACTATCACATCTCCTGGGCTTTAATGTGAGGTCTAGAGAATGTTAGGCCATCAGAATATATTTGTAGAAAAAAATAAACAGGGGAAGACAGTTATAATAGGATACAGCTACATGATTATAATACAGCATAATGTTATTCATTTAAAGTGTGAAAAATATTTATATAGCTCCAATGAAACAGTTTATTAAAATTTTATCAAAGCACAATCAAAAACTACAGTAATCTAGACCTGTGCCATCCAATACAGTAGCCACTAGCCACAGACGGCTAGTGACTGTCAAGTGGGACAAGGGGAGATGTAGAATGCATTGATATCCGGAAAGTTCTGTGAGACAGCACTGGTCTAGACTGAAAGATGAAAAGGGAGGCATTGAAACTAATGGTGTTTTCAAATCAACACCAGGATTAATCCTTCAATATGAAATTTGAGCAGTGCATTTCAGAAGTGAAGAACTGTGTAGCCTTGAGATTTTAGAATCCAGAACATAAATGTTCGAGAGACACCAGTTTGGAACTAAACACTCCTCATAAAACTAAAAGCACATTTTACCCCTCACACCAATAACCACGCAGTCGATCGGTAAACTCACTGTCTGGTCTGAAAGCACTTTCGAGTTGTCCAGGCTGACAGGGAGCACAAGCCACGTAAGCTAGGTAATGTGTGCTGTTTTTTTTTTTAAATGTGAAGCTTGTGAAGGGGAAGATGGTTAGGTCTTTCTTGTTACTGTTTTAAACTTACTTGAAGCAACGTGGGCCATTAATTTAACTTTATAATTAGTAATTAATTTCTTTAGAAAAGCAGTTTTTTCAGGAACTTAGAAAAATAATTTTCTTGAGCTACATTAAAAATTCTTCTTAGGTTACTATAAATTATAATTAAAATAGTTCTTACTGCGAGTAGCTCAGTAACTCTGCCCTGTCCTCTGTTAAACCAAGTATATAATTGCTTTTCAATAGATAGTATTGAAAAATGAAGATAGGATTAGTATATTCTGTAAAGATTTAAACCTTCAGTGTTGAGGCTTCTAAGGAAAACGAGAAAGAAGTGATTTTTGTCAAAAAAAAAAAAAAAGGTTTTGTATATTTCTCCTAAATTGTAATGCTCATTTTTGTTTATATATCTTTAAAAGACTTTTACTAGTCCCTGTAAATTGTATTTATATTTGTTCCCCAAAGTCTAAAAGGAGAAACGTGTCTAAAAATATATTCATATTTCTCATTTCTATCACAATGGATTTTTTATATGTCAAATTTGAAAATCCATTCCTTTTTAAAAATAATGCTCTTGCTTAATTTGCATACGTTTTGTAAACATGAAAAGCTGCTTCACATCTCAGTTATTAAGAAAATCACTGTTGAACAAATGAAGTGCGTGTTAGATTACTTAAGTTATATGCACAAGGCAATAAAACTGAATTTCCTCTCATCTCTTTCATTGCACAGCTCTAATGGCTTAATACTAACACAGAGTCAACAGAAAATTGTTTAATAATAGTAGGAGCAGAAAAGACAATAGGTTTCAAAATACAGCCTTTTGTCAGTGGTGAAACTGCTTTATCATTATCAACATCACCATTTTATCATTATTATTTTATATGAACCACCTTGAACTGGAGCAGACCAAAGTCCTCATGATTTTTTTTTTTTTGTCAGTACCTGAAAGTGAAAGGGGGAAACATATTTAGCCTGGATCATAATCATCAATATTTAATGATATTTACAGACTTCATGGCATGTAGAACTTGGTGTTGGACAGCACATTTGAACCAAATGTTGCATTCTAGCCCTTGATAGCCCCTAGGTAAAAGTAACATTGTTTGGTTTAAAACATATCAAATAAGATATCAAAGAGAAGAACATCTTTACTTCCTCAGGATTGGTATTAAATATATGGCTGTGAAATATTCAAAAGTGAAGTTTTAGGAACAATTTCAGAGCCCTGCCTAGAGTCAGAATAGAAGATGAGTCTTTGATCAAAGGATGTTTATTATTTCAACTGCCTCACTGCGTTTTTTTAAAATTATTATTATAAATCTATTTCCCTCCCCTAAAGGAAATAATGATATTTTATTTATCTCTGTAACTCCAACTGCCAGCTCAATGTATGGCATATTGTAGACATTTAATAAATATTATATATATATATATATATATACACACACACACACAACACACACATACATATTTACATATATATACATACTTACGTGTATATATAATATGTATAAACAACTTACTGATGATCATTATGGTATATTAAAATTTACCAAATTTTCTTCACTGAAGTCAGATCGGTTCTAATAGTAGTAAAAGTGAGAATCTTTCAAGCGAACCAGAGATTAATAAAGGTTGTTGCTGTGTAAGAAAAGAACAAATAGGCACAGGAGACCACATAGAAATATTCCTTGTAGTCCTGGTGGAAAGTAAAAGACTTTCAGACCAACCTATATGGATTCCTGGGAAAAAGAGACACAATGCTAGTACTGTGGCCAGGATCTGACAAGAGATATCAGAGGGTCTCAAACAAAATGCCTCTGGCCCCGTCTGAATCACTGGGGGATCTAACGGAAAGGCTGCTTCTAATTCAGTGAACATGGGGCAGGGCCCAAGAGTCTGTATTTCTGACAAGCTCCCAGGTGATGCTGATGCTGCTCTCTGTGAACCAAGCTCTGAGTAACAAGGATCCAGACTTCCCTTTCCAAATACCTATTTTCTCCAGCATGGAGTTTGAAAGTACATTATTGAACATTTATCATACCGTAAAAAAAAGATTTTTTAAAACCGCTATTTGGTGAAACTGACTCTTGAAAGCAAGTGTGTTAACATTTTTGGAAGTACTACAGTATAAAAGGCCTGTCATCACACAGTGAGGTGAGCACTGCTTCTCCTGGCCACCTCCCTTGTGAGTGCCCATCAGCTGGTAGTGGATCCCTAGAGCATGTGTTGAGGGAGCTTCTGAGTTCCAGACCAGACTCGGCAGGCAAGTGTGACATGAATGGTTGGGGATGTGTGCTGTGGGTACAGGGAGTAGTGGCAACTATGCTTTCCTCATTATCCTCATGAGCAAAATAATTCATAGGACATTCTGGGAAAAGACTCCAGACTGGATCATTAAAAGGACTATAATTAGGCAAATGCTGCATATGCATACAACAGATTGGGTGGATAGATTATCTTATTGGATATATATCTCATTTTACTAATAGCTGTTTGGCATGTTATCCAGTCATGTCTCAGCGGCATTTAGTGTATTCTGTGTTACCCTGAAGTTTAGCCACCTGATGGAAGTTTTGAATAAGGAAAAAAAAATTCCCTGTCAATTATTTCTAAAGGTCATAGAGTTAATGACTAGCTGGGAGGTTAATTAGATTCTGAAAGCCTCTTCATATCAATTAAATCTCTTATCTTTATGTTTTAGTAAATAAACTCAGTAACTGTTTAGAGCTACTGTTTTAGGATAAGAAATGCTGTAAACAGTAAACCCTACAATGGGTATTTGGTTTTTTTCCTCACATATGATAAAAAACATTATTACAAAAAACCTTATGTATGAATTACGAATAGTAACTCTTATTCAAGAATTTCTGAATTGAAAACTTTATTTTTTGAAATACCATGCAGATTACTCCTTAGTCATAAACAAATGCCATCACTATGACCTCAAGAAAACCATTTAGGGGAGAAAAACTAAGATCAGAGTTACCCTGAGAATGAGCTGCAAATCTAAATCCAACCCCACTCTCTGTTCCCCACTCTCTGTTCTCTAAACTTTTGGTTTGAAAAGTAAACTTTTGGTTTGAAAAGTAACCAAACCCTTTTCAAGGTTACTTGTACACATTTGTGAATAAGTAGTATATTTAGTGCTTATGGCTGACAATTACATATTCAGTCATTTCTATCATGTGAATTCTCTTTGGATAATATAACCAGATTTCAGATGAAATGCGACAGATCTGCACTAATCATTAAGGTACCCGCTAGCTGCATGTGCCTATTTACATTTTAATTAATTGAAATTAAATAAAAAGTTTAGTTCTTCAGTCTCACTGGCCACATTTCAAGTGCTCCATTGCCACATGTGACTAGTGCCTCCCGTATTGATCAGGATAGGTACAGAAATGTTCATCACCCCCAGAAATCTTCTACTGAGCAGCCCTGATGTAGGGGTGAAACTGGCAAATCTAGCGTTCTTATTCATGAGGTAACTAGCATGATGGTTGATGGATACAGCCTAATAAAGGACCCGTAAACTGGAGAGGCTGCATCCAGCCATTCCATCTTTCATTTCCTCGGCAGGCATTGGTTGTGTCCCCACTGGGTGTCAAGGTCTGTGCCAGGGCAGAGAGAACTAATTAGGAAAGCTGGGTCACTCAGCGTTTACTCCCAGGAACAGAATATTTGTTAAAGTAAATGGGGTTAAAGTAAATGAGAGGATGGAGGGAACACTGAAGCTGAAGTTAACCCGAGGAAGAAGAGAAAATGGAGGAAGGGACAGGAAAGAGATGCAGGGGAGCAGAAGCAAGACAGATCAACTCTAAATTTTTCCACCAGGAAGGGAACACGTAGGCGTGCACAGGTTCTTCTAATGTTTCCTGATTACGTATGCGAGGAATTTTATCTTCAACTGGGATTCGTGATTGGGTTCTCCTTCAGTGTGGTGGTTCTGAATTAATTTCACATGGGGAAAAAAAGCTGCAGAGTGATTCTCTAAAGAATGTTTGTTGATGCATCATCATGAGAGTTTAAATTTTACATTTGGGAAATGGAACTTTAAAATTCCCACAAATGTGGAAAGAAATTAAGTTCCAGTTGTGGCACCACACATTAGTTCTCTAACGTGGGGCGAGTTATTTAACGTTCTCGGGCTTCAGATTCCTCCTCTGAGTATTGTCGACCCTGACCCATCCTTCCTCACAGGGCTGTGGTGATGCTTACAGGCTATAAAAGATGTCAGAGCCCATTGTCAACTGTTAAGTTAGATAAGGTGTTTTTATTTTCAACATCAAGGGAAAAGTTCAGGTAATTAAAACTGTTTTACCAAAGGACAAAGAAGAAGCAAATTGATAGGTATATTAATTTTATATTAATAGGTATATCATTTAATAAATATTGCATTCTTAAGTAACTATAGCATTTATATAAATTAAGAAGATCTAATAAAGGCCAATGAATTGATTTTCTTCAACAAGCATTTGTGAAATGTTCCCTATATGCAAGGCATTGTGCTGAGTGCGTTAAGAAATGCGGCACTGGGGCTTCCCTGGTGGCGCAGTGGTTGAGAGTCCGCCTGCCAATGCAGAGGACATGGGTTCGTGCCCCAGTCCGGGAAGATCCCACATGCCGCGGAGCGGCTGGGCCCGTGAGCCATGGCCGCTGAGCCTACGCATCCGGAGCCTGTGCTCCGCAACGGGAGAGGCCACAACAGAGAGAGGACCGGGTACCGTGCAAAAAAAAAAAGAAAAGAAATGCGGCACTGATTATGATACGCCACTGCCCTCCAGGGGCCGATACCCCATTGTGGACACAACGTGCACAGTATTTGTTCTCTCATTCAGCAGATATTGATGAACGTGAAGGCCGTGTGCCAAACATTGTGCTAGTTACTGGTGATGCACCGTGACTCCCTATCCCAACAGTCTGAACCACGATAAGACTGAGAGTACAGTGGGATAACTGAAGGAAATGAAAGTAATTACAACTGTGAGCACCTGACAGCATCCACCTCTTGCTGGATTACAGATGAAAGCACAACTTTGATAAGTAGAGTAGGTTGATAGGCTAAGCCAATCTTCAAGACATTTATTCCCATTTAAAGTAAAAGTGAGACTAATAAAGGTAATGATATAGAGATATATAAATGCCTGTGTACACACACACACATATCTATGTGTATGTGTGTTGGGCTGGCCAAAAAGTTCATTTGGGTTTTTCTGTAAGATCTTATGGAAAAACCCAAACAAACTTTTTGGCCAGTCCAATATTTGTAGCAGCCTTTAATTTTGTTTCCCATTAGTATTGGACTTTTTAATATATGGTTTCTCTGTAAACGTGGTTACAATTTTTAGGGAAATTCTATAGAATACAAATGTTTGAAAAATGCGGTCAATATATTATTACCTTTAAGTTTGATAAAAGGGTCTCTGGTGTTGAGAAAGGAAATCTTAAAGTTACATTGGACATCCTCCTCTGAACTTTACAGATGAGGTTCCCCCCACCCCTCTTCCTTAAATTCTAAAACATGCTACATCTGGCTGAGAGGCTGGGAAATTGTTACATGCCTGTGTAACGTTCTTATAACCTAATAGTTCTACAACTCTTCTCGCAGTTTAATCATTGGAGAATGTTCTTTGTTTTTGCAGTCACTGTTTCACATAGTAACAGCTTGTTGTATTTTGGTCTGTTTGCCAGAGGGAAGGTTTATTTTTAAAACCCTGAACTCTGAATTTTTCTTTATTTTTCCAAGATTGAAAGCAGCTGAAATGCCTGGAGTTACAGGTTGAAGGCTGCTTTACAATATGTGAAGGGAAGCTTCTTTCCCTCCTCCCTTTGTGTGTGTGTTAAAATTTTTTCCTAACAAATGTCTTCTAACTGGTAGTTGTCTAAAAATAGAAAACTGCCTAACTAAAAATAGCCTGGCTCTCTTTCGAGCCAAGGAAAATGGAGAGGAATAGGCGTGGAATAGAAGGCTGAGTAATCCAGTTCTATTCATTCAGAGAAACCTTTGAGAATGCGGGCAATGATAAAGTGCCCTCCAAAAACCACAGGCCTGACTCTCCCTTCAGACTTCTAGGTGCCAATAAACATTTTAGCCCCAGGACACATTTTTTTCTTTCTCATAGGTTGTAAACATTTTCTGAAAGACAAAGCTTTGTTTCACAGAACCTGACAAACTGCCATAACTAACTAACTTTCCTAAGGTCTTAAAAATTCATATTTATAACATGTATTTTAAAAGAGCATTTTAAATGAAAGTATTGTAAAATAATGTACATAGTGTAATAATTAGGAGGCAACTGTTATAATAAAAACCGCTTACTGCTTGCAATTAAACTTGAAACTTTAGAGTTTCACAGAAAGAAAATTATCCTGTGACTCATTGTAGCTAAAGAGAGCAGCTGACTTATTTTAGTTTAGCTCCCCTAGATGTAAAATTCTCTTGTTAAGTATATATCCCCTTGATATACCAATACTGAGTCTCTTTCTTACAACTATAGTTTTCATCCAAGCAGATTTTCACTTTTAATTTTTTAAATGGAGTAGAAACTACTTTGAAAAAGAACATTTTGAGAGTAGGATGGCTGTCAGTTTAGAGAAATGGAATTCTGAATAAGCCATAAAAAATATATATATATATAAGTCAGTTTTGCAATGGTAACGCTTTTTTTTTTTTTTTCCATTTTGTTTTGCTTCAGTAATCTGAATAACCAGGTCAAACATAGCAACAGGGTGTGGAAATGTCAGCACAGTTCATGGGGTTATACGGGTCTGAGCATTGTTATGTTCAGTTCCTGTAATGCTGCTGGTGATAAGACTCTTGAGACAAAGGACGATAATTGATGGAAAGAGACTTAAATCATTGCTAGAAGAATCAAGGTCCTTGTATCTGTGTACATCGACTCTTTTGGTCTCCTTCCATCTTGTAAAGCATTTTGTCATCTTGCATGGTGGCCCCCTACTGCTCTTTGTAATGGATGCAGACCACAAGTGATTCCTTCATGCCGCATACAGGGTGTAATTGTGTCTGTGTGGTGTATTAGTAATTACCAAGCTGAATTCCCATATTGTATCTTTACTGCAGGCATGGAAAAATAGGACATACAACCCTGCATAGCCATTTTCAACCTAGATAGTGAGCCACTTAGAGCTACATTCCAGAGACAAAGCCTTTTATATGCACACTTTTTAAACAAAATTTTCATTGTTGAGTCATTTGTGCTATGCAGGATAAATTCAGTTTTGGAAATAATTACCTTTGATAATATATTCACTTCTGACTTTTTAGCAAAGCCTTTGTAATATGGAAAATATTGCTATTTTAATTGCTAAAAAATCATTTTAACATTGCTAGATAACAGTGATACAAGCTAGAATAACCATGCTAGACTATCATATGGCGAGAACAGTGCATGAATTACTACATAGAACAGATTGTATAACATTCATAAACATTAAATAATATAATTGTTTTATTAGCACTTTTACCTTACATAGTGATATTTTCATATATAATTTATCCGTCTTGGCTCAAGCATTGTTAAACTTCAGAAAAAGCTGACAAATTTTTGTTACAGTGAGCAGATATAAATTAATAATTATTTCTTTGCTATAAAATTTGCATCCATTCTTTATATATTTTGTAACCAATATTGATTTGACTACCTCCTAATCACTGAGGATTTGCAATGTCTACAGTATTATTTATCTGTAATAGAAGCCAAAATAATACAAGCAGGATGGTTTAAACATGAGAAGGTGTGTTTATTCTATGCATCAAATGCTTATAATGACAGTTGAAAACTATTAAATACAATAGGAAAGAAATTAATATGGCTATTTCATTAGTGATAACCAATGACATTAGATTTATTTTGTGAATTATCAAAGCATGCAAGGTTTTAATTCCATTTTTACCTCCAACTTTAAAAGTGGGCTTCCAATATGTATATTTTAGAAGTTTACTTCCACTTTTATCTGTAGATGTTTTTATTCTAGCAATAATTGTTAAACTCCTAGGATGTACAGAACTTTATAGTGATGCTAGGAGAGATGTGTTTGGAAGACATGATCTGTGACCTCACAAAACTTACAGTCTAGCTAAGGTAGAAAATACACATGTGAATCAACCAGACAAAACAACATAACAGGCATTCTGAGATATTGGGGCAGGGGGCAGCATATAACGTAGTGTTTGGGAGCATCAATCAGTTCGCAAACTGGAGCTAAACTGCCTAAGTTCTTATCCCTCTCCACTGCTTACAGGTTGTATATCTCTGGGCAAGTCACTTAGGCACTCTTCGTCTTAATTTCCCCATTTGTAAATGGGGTTTAATAATAGTACCTAGTACATAGTTATTATGACAATTAAATGACTGAACATTTTTTTAAATGCTTGGAGCAGGGTCTGGCATATAGTAAGGTTTATGATGATGATACCTTGTAATCAAGTAATAACTATAGGAAGTAGAATATTTTAAAAGTCGGGGAAGATGGCCATGATAGGTAGTCACTTTTAGGCACAAACAAGTCAAGTGCAGAACGGTGGTTATGAATTGATGAAGAGGATGGGGGCAAACCTCTCAAAAGACAAATTATGCAAAGATCCACAAGAAGAAAGGAGCAAGGGCATGAAAAATATTGGTTTGATAAGAATAGAAAGTTAGGGCTTCCCTGGTGGCGCAGTGGTTGAGAGTCCGCCTGCCGATGCAGGGGACACGGGTTCATGCCCCGGTTCGGGAAGATCCCACATGCCTCGGAGCCGCTGGGCGTGTGAGCCATGGCCGATGAGCCTGCGCATCCGGAGCCTGTGCTCCACAACGGGAGGGGCCGCGGCAGTGAGAGACCCATGTACCGCAAAAAAAAAAAAAAGAATAGAAGGTTCACGTACAGAGCAGTAAGAAAACTGGCAAGGGAAATGAGGAAGAGGAGGAAACAGGTAAATCACAGGTAAATGTCTGGTGCAGAATTAGGTGCAATACGGGAGGTATGAGAATGATACTGTATGGTCTCAAGCAGTAGAATAGCATAATGACAGCCAATTCCTGAGGAAGATTCTACAGGAAAATGTAAATAGATAGAAGCAATATAATTGTAAAACGTAGATGTGCCAAAACATTTTAATTTTTATAAGTAACGTGTATGTGTACATGCTACAAAGCCTAAAACTTTTCATTATACTTAAATATTTTAAGCCATTTATGTCATCCTAAAAACATCTATGATTATAATATAAAAAAGTTGTTTTTGAAATACGCATGTAATTTCAGTTTGCACTGATAACATGCACATGGATTTCTCTGACTGAAGATGATATGTCAGCTGTAGTGTCTCAAAGGAGCAAATTATAGAGACCTCAGCAGGTGTATTTAAACTATATAAGCTTCTCTAGATTAAACTGAAGAAGAAATCAAAATCTATAAATTTTGAAGTTCCTAATGAAGTATGTGCACTTTGAATGACCACATAAACAGGTCAGGATTCTGGATACAATACTGCCAAATGTAAACACTATCCTTACACTTTCATGTCTATAATCTAAAAGTCCAGCCTTTTTGTTGTTGTTGTTTTTACTGAAATATAGTTGATTTACAATGCTGTGCCAATCTCTGCTGTACAGCAAAGTGACTCAGTTATACACATAGAGACATTCTTTTTTCATATATTCTTTTCCAATATGGTCTGTAAGACAGCGCATGGTGTGGGAGGAGGAACAGATGCAAGTTCTAGAGAGTCAGACAAGTGGGTTTCTCCCACTTTCATAAACTCCATTCTCTTGGGCAAGTTTCTTAATCTCTGCTGAAGTTTAGCTTCGTAAGCAGTAAAACAGGGATAGCAAATCTTGCTTTTGGCTTTTTTATAAGAATTAGCTTACATAAGGTACATATATAGCCATTAGCACATGTTGGGCGCATGATACCCTTAAACATGTTACTTGCTCTCTTGCTGCTCCTTGCTCCTGCATGTGTAAATGTAGGCAATATTTTCTAACTTTCTACTCTCTCTGTCTCTCTTTCCCTCTTTCTCTCCTTCTCTCTCTCTCTCTCTCTCTCACACACACACACACACACACACACACACATTCACACCTTGGACATTGACTCTTCAGTATATCTTGTGATTACATTCAAACAAAATGTCACACTTTGTAAATTGTTACATATAATACTTGTGTAATAAAGTCATGAAATTCTTCAGAGATCAGATCTTCACTATACAGATTTTAAAACTAGGGAAAAGGAAGAGAAAGGGAAAAGCTAGGAGTCACAAGTAACTCTATTAACTAAAGCCAAAACAATTGAAAGAAATAGGTGGAACCCTGTCAGATAGAGGGGCTTGCCCAAGTTCTGTTGGTGAACTCTGGTAAATAGAGTTAGGATAGAATTTATTCCCTGGTGTTCCTTTTGAACTACTATGTATCCAGGGAAGAACAGAGTGAAAAGAGAGACGGGGGGTTGGGGGGTGAGAGGGCATGAGGGGGTGAGCTTGATTGAGGGTTTAAGGCAATGAAAGAAATTAGCAAAGCTAAGACAAGAGGGCCCTACACTACTAGTTTCTTTTCTGATGCAAAAACAAATAATTGATTTCATTAAAATACTAGCCAGCCAACAGTGTTTATTATGATGATATTGTTAGCAATAAAATATATCTCTCTTACATCATTTCTAGCTTGTATCTTTGCCCTGACTCCCTCAGTATTTTGATGGCAGTAACAATACATGCTCTTGGAAGTGAGCCAAGCACTCTAAAGCATTACACATTTGGCTTAGTTCCAAGTGAACAGGTGTTTTAAATATTCCAGTCACATACCCACAATGTATATTGCTACTGGGGAAAGGATATTGTTTCTGATGTTTGTTTGACACTCTCCTCTGAACCACACCTATTTTGCACTCTGAAGACCTAGCAGAGATGAATTGTGATTTGAGGAAAGACAACCATCAGAGCCCTAATATTACCTATAGGAGGTGCAACAAATTTATAGTTCTGAACTCTGCACCTGATATCTGGTTACTGAGGCCAAAACACATGCTGATCAACATTCGAAGAAATGAGGAAACATTTTCGTGCTTTCCATGATTGAGTTCCTACAAACATGAGATATTTTATTTATATCAGAGAAAAATATAGTAAATTATATGATAGCAAACTATTTGTTACGTTATGATTAGGGAAAGAAATTTGTTTTCCATTAGACACCGTCATTCAGTTTGTAAACATCCTAAAATAAAACAACCTAACTATTGTGGAATTTAAATTATGTAAGTGAAATATTTCCTTCTAGGGGAAAAAGATTAAAACAGCTATGCAGAAATACATCTACCCAGAAATAATTCTGAAGATCTTTTCAAAATTCTTAGCTTCATGGTATAGTGCATACACACACACACACACACACACACACACACACACACGTGCAGTGCATGTTTTCTAGCAGATGAACTCAGGTATATAACTTCCATCTTCCTGTGTACCAGTTCCTATGTAAGATCAACAAAACTTCCATTGATTTCTATCTGTCCCTTTAGCTTCAGCAATGGAGTAATGTAATCATTTGGGGTAGGGGGGCTTCCTGACTTCTCCAGACATCTGCTTTGACTTCATACCTCATCTCGGTATAGATTGGATTCCTCTGACCATTAGTCAATTATGTGCATTATCTTATGGAAACAGATTTTGGACTGTGTTTTGCTTCCTCTTTTAATGATACTGTTTCCCCTCATCTTTTAACAGTGGACTTTAAAAAGAAGTGGGATTCTATTCAGAATGATGGTGATGGCTGTTTGAGGCATTTTTAAACCATTAGGTGGTTAATATGTGGTTAATATTATTTATTCAACAGAAAATTGACTTTAAGCCTGTGTAAAAAGCCACGTATCATAATTGTAAACTTCTTTTAAATGTTATGCAACTTTGTTTAATTTCAATTTTCAAAAAGTCCAGTTTCCCATCTGAGAGACTTGTGTGTGTTGGCCTGGCTGGGGAATCCTCCAGAGAAAACAGGGCAGCTAAGCCACTGCGGAAGCAGAGTGGGTGACTGTGGGTGGCATTTCTCTGCTGAGTCAGGTCCGTGCCAGCCCTTCCCCAGGCTTTTACTAACAGTGAGGATTTTCTGACAAGATGCAAAACCCAAGTCTTGTGGTTCTTGAAATTCTCCTGCAGTTTTCCCCTTTTCCTTGGGACTGGGAAATTTTCACTTAAGGAGATCTCACTTCTTGCTCTGTCTTCCTGTAACTGCTGGAAAAAATTGGGAACTTTTACAGTCATTCCTTTTACTTTTCCTCCCATCCGGCCTATAAAGTAACAGGGTTATCAGTATCATTTTGAAAACAAAGGAAAGGAAAGAGCTTATGTACCCATGTTTTAAAAGAAGAATTTTTATAATGCATACAAGATCTCTCCTTGATCCTGTAGCTTTGCCCAGAGAGAAACAATAGTTTCTCCATAAAAACATGCATTTCTTCTCTTTTCCCCAACCTACCTCCCTTCAACCCTGCAACAATGTCATCTCATAGTTACCAGCCTTGCATCACTTATCTACACAAGCAAATTGAAGGGAAGGGCTGAGCAGTTAGAGCGTGAATCTAAAGAATATACGCACCAAAAAATATAAAGCAACCTTTTTTCCTTAGGAACAGAAACTTTTTCCTGCAAAGTATTGTTTTAATAATTGCAGCAAACCTACACTTCACCCAGGTAGATACAGCCAAAACGTTATTGCAAAGGACTTCCTTCCTCATCTTAAAAATATAGGGGGTTGAAAAATTAAGTCACCTTTCTTTCCTTAGGTTTTCAACAATCTCCCCTTCATTTTCATTAGGTAGCTGCATCCAAAATATTATTGAAGGGGCCTTCCCCTCTCTGCAGTGGATATTCCAATAGCACAACAGGGAAAACGTTTTAGATAAGATCATTCATCAGAAAATGAATTCGATTACAAATGTATCCCTTTAGGGAAAAATAAGATTTGTCAAACATTAACCAATTTCACCTGAGAGTGAGTGTTCAAAGAACACATAGGCATAATTTAGGCAGTCTATAACGGGGCGAATTTGCAGAGGTGGAATAGTGAGATAGCTAAGAGAGCTAATTCTGGAGCTTGGACATGAGTTGGTTAAGTTGCTTCTACCACTAACTAGCTTGGTGGACTTCAGAAAGTTCTTGAACCACTTCGTCCTTCTTTTTCTTCATCTGTAGAATGACAGTCATAGTGGAGGAGTGGCTGTGAGGATTAAAAAAAGATCCATGCCAAGCTACAGGCTCAGTCCCTGGCACACAGTATGTGCTCAATAAATGGTAGGTGTTATTACTGAGGACCAGATTCAGTTAAGGTGAAAATTAATATTTTGATAGTGCGGGAAGACTGGTTTAATTTCCTCTTTGCGCCATAGAAGAGGAAATGTTGTTTTTATAATCACCTAATGAATAATATGGAAGAAATTATTGCACAAATGAAAAATCTTAGTTCACCACTGAACTAACAAAATCACTGAGAATTCATAAGTTACGGAAGTTGAAATACCAAACTTAAAAATCAGGCTGCAGTATATTTCCAGTGATAATGCCTGAAGTTATTAAAGCCATCCAGGCTACAAAAGCAAGCAGCTACCACCACAGGGGCCTGGAGCCCAAGGCCACACAGACTCATCAGAGAAGGCCGTCTGGGGCCAGAGGACAGAGCAGTCTGTGAGGCCGGTAGCTGCCACCTGGCCTCACTGAGTTAGACAACAGGTGCTGAGCCGCTGCCAGGGGTGTGTATCAGGATGAGTAAACTGGCTGATGGCCCGTGATAAAGCTTTATGTTAGGTCATAAAGTGCTGAGCCCGCATACCAGGAGAGGCCAGCTTACATACCAAGGGGGATCACTTGATGTGCTCACTTGATTATTTTTTCCCTCTCTTTCACAACACCTTTAGCTTGTCTCTTTCACTCATTTTCATTCCCTCCCTCCCTCTTTTCCCACTGTGTATTTTCTATCTCCTATTTATCCTCTCTTTCTCTCCTTCATTCTTGTCATTACTTGCCTTAAATATTTACTCTCCTTGCCTTTCCGATTTTCATTTGTCAATACTCTCTCTAGCTTTTGTAGCATCTTGTGAAATGCAAGGTGACCGAATACAAGAGCTAAGAATGTTACTTATCTGTGTAATGTATGACATCATGGGAAATGTGATTTTATGAACTACCAGTTGGTCCAAGGTTCTGGGCCCACAGATTCATATATAGATAACATTCATAGCATAAAGAAAGTGAATTGAAATGAGTTCGATTTTAATTACTAGGTCATTTAATTTAGACACATAAATTTACAAAAATTTAAATTTGCACATAAAATAATAAGGTGACGGCGTATGTAGGCCTTGATCAGCACTTGATAATAATACTAGGCTTTCTAAGACATTTCTTATGAATTTTATCTTATTTGTCAATATTTAATCCAGAAGGGAAGATCCTAGTTTGCCATAATGGAATGTATCTTAGGTATTTTTCAGAATCCATTTGTAGATGGCCTATGGCCTATTTATTTCTAATTATTACCTTCAATTCATAATTGTCTACACTAATGAGAAAGGACCCTTCACATCAAAACTAGAAAATAGCAGGAACTACAATGTGAGTCAAGGAGATAGCAGCCCCCAATAACAACAGAGCCAGGAAACTAGAGGGCAAGTCCCTGTGGAAAGTTGAATAAAGAGTCCTGACTTTGAAATGCTACTGGCATTCTTGATGTCTGTCGCATAGATGCTCTGGTTATTTTTCTGGTACCATCTGGAAATAATTATATTGTTAGGAAAGCGAATAGAGAGGGCCTTTGACTAATGAACTCAAAATTCATATTAATTTATGAAATTCTAGGTGCCAGGTGCTCTGCTTGGTCCTAGGGATTCCCAGATAAAAGGCGCAGCCCTGCCCTCCAGGAGCCCAGTCTTGCGTGGACACTGAGGCAGGCGCATAGTGACCGCACAGAGGGAACCACACTGAGACTGCAGGACGGGTTAGTTAAATAAAGACCACGACTAGAATGATAGCGGTGTGTTTTGTAAATACAACAAAAGCCTTAAAAGGGCTAGAACTGAGCAACTGCCTGAGGATTTTGAAGCACTTTTATTTTTAAGCACCTTTTATTTATCTGACGCTCCTTGATTACTAAGAAGTACAGTTTTTTTTTTTTGTTTTTTTTTTTGCGGTACATGGGCCTCTCACCGTTGTGGCCTCTCCCGTTGCGGAGCACAGGCTCCGGACGCACAGGCTCAGTGGCCGTGGCTCACGGGCCCAGCCGCTCCGCGGCATGTGGGATCTTCCCGGACCGGGGCACGAACCCCTGTCCCCTGCATCAGCAGGCAGACTCTCAACCACTGCACCACCAGGGAAGCCCAGAAGTACAGTTTTAACAAACTTTTTTCATTGGACACCTACCCAAGGTAATTGAATGTAAAGTCCACCACTTATTACCAATCTACATGTTATGTTTGTGATAGTGACATAACAGCTAAAGAAGATAAATAGATTAGACCCTTTCCCTCCCCACAGTAGTTTTTTTTTTTTTGGTGGTACGTGGGCCTCTCACTGCCATGGCCTCTCCCATTGCGGAGCACAGGCTCCGGACACGCAGGCTCAGCGGCCATGGCTCACGGGCCCAGCCGCTCCACGGCATGTGGGATCTTCCCAGACCGGGGCACGAACCCGTGTCCCCTGCATCGGCAGGCAGACTCTCAACCACTGCACCACCAGGGAAGCCCCACCACAGTAGTTTTTAATGTGGTGAGAGAGATAAGAGGTATAAACCAAAATAAACTTATTTGCAGAAAAGAAAGGAGGGAGCATTGTTAAGTGTACTGTATTGCTGTGCATTTGGAGGTTTAGTCTGAGGGACTTTCTTAACGCCTAATGTGAGTGTGACAGGTAGAAATTTGTTCCCTGACCAGTTGATAACATCCTGCAAACCTAACATCCAGCACAACTACCTTACTTCCAGGACAACCCTTGGAACCTATAAGGAGCCTTTCTTCCCTGCATCTTGACTTCCGGCTGCCAGTGCTGGCCTGTTGTTTGCTTGGGAGTACATCCTGCTTTCCTGTCCACACACCAAGACTGATGAAGTCCCGTGGTGTCCTTCCAGCCACTAGTGTAGCTGGCCGAGTCCCTGACCAATGACCATCCCACCCATATGATATTTTGGGCACTCTCTGTTAAGCAGAAAGTCTTCCAGTATATTAGCCAATAAAATGAAAATATTAATACCGTATTAACCAAGTTCCAGGGGGTTCTACATTGAAAGAGGCAAGTCATAAGAGTGAGGCTAGAGACCAAGGTTGCTAGCCTTTGACAGACCTCACAAACATTGCTGATGTTGAATGGAGAGGGAGAAGGTTCAGTGTTAAAGGAAAAGCTTGGATCCCCACTAGCTTTTGCTTAATCGTTCTGAGCCTCCTTATTATATATCACCAGGCTCTCCTTAGAGGTATTCCCATGTATGACGACCATCCAAAAGAGTTAACCAATTTCTTGCAATGTTCTACTGTCTACTAGTTGCCAAGGATAAACAGAAAGCACTCAGGAGACACTTCCTGTCTACAGAAATCTTATAATCTAGAAAATAAAAAAAGACTACAGAGAGCAACATTATAAAATAAATATTAATTACAAAATTCTGAGGAAGCATAAAAGAGAGATATTAATTCCATTAACTCTCTAGTTCATGATTCTTTCCGTTTATAATTTAAATCCATAGGTGGAATTAGAGAGAGTGGTTGGTAGGGGTGAAAGCAGCCTACGCCCTGAGTACAAACCTAGCCACTGCTCCCTGTGTGTTTTCAGATCCCATTGTGGTTCCATCTTAAATAAGAACCTCTGATGCTGCAGCCTAGGATTCCATTATTCTTTTATTAACAACAATATTTACTGGGTCTTATCCGTGTGCTGAGCACATTCAAGTTGTTGTGGATACAGAGGTGAAAAGAAAAGTTTCTGCTCTCATGGGGGTGTGTTCTAACACATTGAGACTCTTCCCTGCCCTGGCAGCCACAGTAGCTGTGACTTGTATATTGTTCTCATACAATGCTCTGCAGTCCTGATACCTCATTTTGACATATCAGAGCAGTATAGGCACTGAGCAGCGTGTGCTAACAGTTGTCGATACTAGTCTTCCATTTGGCATATCACAGATCCAGGCAAAACCCTCAGAATTGGTATTTAGGCTCTTCTTCACATGGTATACTGTCTGGGGAGCTGGAGTATAAGAGGCCCTTTCCTATCGTTGCTGCCCAATCACTATAGAATAACCAAAATCAAAACTTTTCTCTTGAGAAGTGTCAATAGAGAATGGCTTATTGCCACTCATTGGAGAGCAGTCTAGTTTATTGGGGAGAGAGAGAAGTCAATTAGGAAAAAAGTTTGAATGTCAGGTATCATGGGGAAGAAGGTGAGGAAACCGTAAATAAAATCTGTGTTCACAATCCAGAATTGGTCCTTGAAAATCTCTCTCCCCATCATTCAATAAATTGAGGTACAGAAAAAAAAAAAAAAAAAACTCGGTAAAGTATTTTCAGTGATATCTCAGGCTAAAGTCTGTTAATGGTGCATGTTGGGCTGGCCTGTGACCTAAGACATGGCAACTACAACAGTAAGAATGAATGACAAAGAGAGGGTTTCCCTCTCAGGCCGAGGGCCAGCTCAGGAGAGAGTGGGCCAGGGCCAAGCCCACTGGAGCTCTTTACCTCTCTTCAGCCTGGCAGAGGCTCAGGGTGGGCGAGAGGTATTAGGAAAGGAAGCAACTTAACCTTCATCTGGGAGTGGCTGGCTGTCTCAGAAGTGAGATTTGGCTATCTCAGGTGCCATTCTCAGGTGTGATCAAAATTGTCAGGACTTGAGTCAGTCAGTTGTCAACCTCAGATCGTTTTATTTTGTGTTATTTTATTTTGTGTTGCCTTTTATGATTGTACACAGAGCGCTCTTCTTTTCTGATAAGCTAGTGATAAACTATAGATCCCAACTAACAAAGATTCTTAAACTTACATCAAAGGTAGTGCCCTTGTTTCTGAGGGAAAACCTAGAAACAGAGAAGAGAATGCACAAAAGCACCTCTTGCAGTATTTTTGGTTCTTACTGTGTGTATGTCCTCCTGGTGGTAACTTAGAGCACCAATAGCCACAAAAGACTTGAGAGCATGGAAAGGATCAGCCCGTCGTTCCCAGGACTCAGCAATTCTAAACACAAAGGATCCCAACCCTTTGTGTCCCGTATACAGTATTCTATGTTACCTCCGCTGTTCCCTCTATTCTCCACAGGGATATCCTGTGCCACAGTCATGAAGTAATTACAGAGATTGCTTTAACCTACCAGAACTTATGCTCCTTGAATTTTGACTTACCGATCTTATTAAAATAAAAAACACTGTCACCGGAGGAGACCACCCAACTCATTTCAGTTAGTCTGTCACCGTTAGCAAGTATGACTGTCAAATTTGTTTGCTTATTCATTCATCCGATGAACAGTTACTGAGAACATATATTGAGCCCACATATATTAATCAGACCCTCTGTCAGGAGCCAGAAATATCCAGCCCTAACAGAACTCACTGTCAGGTGGTGAAGCAGACATGTTAAAAGATAAATAACAATATAAAGCACCACATATTATTTAAAACACAAAAAGGTAAGGATTCTAGGGGTACAGAGAAGGGAGTCTCTAAGCTTCTAGAAAGAAGCTTCGCAGAGTGAGTGATGCCTTAGGTAATAGATGTCCTAGGATGACTGTGGTTTGTGTAGCGGAGAGGAGTAAAGAAGGATATTCCAGACAAGAATAAATGATACATATCGAAACAGTGTTATTAAAGGGGCTACCTAACTTGGGAAGTGGTGAGAAGTTCCCCCTTGAAAAAACCTAGAGTGCTGGGGGAGAAGAGGGGAAATAGTGTCGGAAAGGCAGGCGGAGGGCTTGCTGTGAAAACTAGTGGGTGAGGCTGTTGGAAGCCCCATGGTTTATAAGGAGAACAGTGATACAGTTAGATTTGCATTTCAGTAAGACCCTGCCAAAAGAAGGAAGAATGATTAACTGGAAAGTGGGGGTCAGGGGACAAACAGACTAAGGATGGGAGACCAAGTAGAAAAACAATGATGGTTGAGTCAAGAGATGGTGGAGTCTCGGGTGATTTCTGGGTCTCCAGCTCCAGCAACTAAGTTGTGATGTTTCCTAGGGAAGGAAAGTTGGGAGGGGAATGGGTGAAAGGAGAGGATGGAATCAAAAATATAAATGGGAAAATCAGTGATGTAGCAGAGATCAGGGGAATCCTACAGAAATGAGGAAGTATGACGACTGAGTATAATCCTGAGCTGACTGATAAATAAGGCAGTGAAGGCTACTCCCTTTTCAAATGACTAATCACGCACTGGCCCAACTTGAATAAAAAGGCATTTACAACTAGATAAGAGCTACAGGGAAACAAAAGTAATGATTTGACCTTACTGTCATTACTCAAGATAACATATACATCTTCTTTTGTTAAAATAAGTCATTAATGGTTTATAAATTATGCTTCAACATGTTATTTTTAAAGCATCAGTGCCCCAATATCTGCTTTGTTATCCCTGCAGCCTATTTGCAGGTAAAATGCCATAGTCCAGAAAGGTTAGTAGATGAATTGCATTCATATTTTTTACTTTCAAAAATCCTGCTTCCTGGTCTTTGTTCATTTGCTCCTCTCCTCTCTGTCTCAGCCTCTGTTTAATTTATAATTCTGCCTATCTTTTCCTTCCTTATTTAAGAAATCACTAACATCATCCATTTTTCAAACTCATCTACAGTTTGATCCTTTATATCTCAGATGTTTGTTTTGTATTCCAGCCTTTATTTTCTTAGCCTGCTTTATAGAGATTATTAGGATTACCTGCATATTTTAGCATGCATTTCAGTCATTGTATATTAAAACGTTCCCTGTTTCATATTTCACTTCAGATCTCTCCTGGACTCAAAATGTCAGGAGACATTTCGTGCCAAACTTCCCCATCTCAGTCCTGTTCTAGGCCAGCCTCCTTGATGCATGCCTGTCCAGGTTCCAAAAGAGGTGTGGTGGAAGAAACCTTAATAAAAACGTGAAACCACTGACCTGTCCTGAGGAAGCCTGAATCATTTGCTTGGCCCTAGCATCACCCTGATTTTCCATGAATCCTCCAGGCTAAGATTGGCCCAGAATAAGACCAATGTCAAAGCCAGAGAGAACAGTGGAGCAGGCGACCAGTATCCAGGAATGGGGAAAAACATGAACTTTGCCCAAGAATTTTGAAACATACTCATTTCAAATTTATAGTATCTAACGCACATTCCCAAAAGTTTCCCTGTATTCCTTTCTTTAAGCTTTCTGCTTTTCCTTTTCTAACCTTACACATGCTGCCTAAAATACCACTCCCTTTTTTCTCCTGTGCTGAATTGTGTACCCCTTTTTCCTGCTACCCATTTCATCACTGAGATGATATACTAATGGCTTTTCTCCCTTAAAGATTTCATGAATGCTCAGTTTTTCTGACATTCCATATGTAGACCAATACACCAGATCTTAAGTATTTAATGATATAAATCTCCTGATAAGTTATGATCAATTTCATTCCTAGTACACATTATGCCTCTACTGCATTGCTTTCTAAGTTTAAAACGGTACATTTCGGAAAATAGTCACTTTGTAACAGTTACTTAAAAAGACTAAAATAATAACTGACTTTTAACAGTGTGAAATAATAATACAAAATGTGAAAAAAGAAAATTGCAGTTGCAAAACTCCTACACTGAGACTACACTTTCTCCCTCTAGCATTTCTTCCTGTTTTGTTCATCCATCCATTCAGTCTGTCATTAATACTGCAAACACTTATTAAGCTTCTACCTCATGGCAGGCCCTGTGCTAAGTCCTCGTGATACAAGATGACTAGTAAACAATGCCTAACCTCCAGGAGCTCACTCATGGGAAGAGAAAAACATGTAAACAAATTATCTTGATCATATATTCAGAAAAAGCATTCTTAACATCCAGAGGACCACAGACAACACCTGACATAGTAGCACTTAGTAATATGTGTCAAGAGGTCTAGATCCCACTACCATTTTCACCTTCAGCCAGCCAAATAGCCTCTGTCCAGTCACAAAACCTCTGCGTGCAGTGTCACTGAAGCGGAATGTGTGTTCTGTTCATTCAGCAAGCATTTACTGAGCACCTACAGTGTGTCAGGCTCTGTTCTATATTGCAACTTCAAAAGTGAATAAAGGAAGTTGCTTTAATTACCTAGCGATTTAGCAATGGAGACAAACACATAAACAATAATTTGCGATAAAAGCTCTAATACAGGGCTTCCCTGGTGGCGCAGTGGTTGAGAGTCCGCCTTCCGATGCAGGGGACACGGGTTCGTGCCCCGGTCTGGGAAGATCCCACATGCCACAGAGCGACTAGGCCCGTGAGCCATGGCCGCTGAGCCTGCGCATCCGGAGCCTGTGCTCCGCAACGGGAGAGGCCACAACAGTCAGAGGCCTGCGTACCGCAAAAAAAAAAAAAAAAAAAAAGAAGCTCTAGTAGAAAAATGTATACAATAAATGAGTGCATGAATTAGGGAGCAATTAATTCAGTCCTGGTGATCAGAGAAGTCTACTGAGAGGAGAGGATGTGTCAGCTCTCCCTTGGAGGAGGACTGTCTGCATGCAGGGAACAGATACTGGTGGGGTCATTCCAGTAGGAGAGCCTGGCTTGAGCAAGGGCATGAGATATGAAAGGCCAGGGCTTGTGCAGCATTATCCTCCCTCTGGAAGGCATGGGGAAGACCCAGATAGTCCTTGGTGGTCTCATCCAGTATTAGAGTATCAGTAATTCTAGGAACTATCACCCTCTAAATACTTATAGGAAAGAATTTGTGGCCATTAGGGGGAGTGGCTGGATATTTCTTTTTTTTTTTTTTTGTGGTACGCGGGCCTCTCACTGTTGTGGCCTCTCCCGTTGCGGAGCACAGGCTCTGGACGCGCAGGCTCAGCAGCCATGGCTCATGGGCCCAGCCGCTCTGCGGCATGTGGGATCTTCCCGGACCGGGGCACGAACCCGTGTCCCCTGCATCGGCAGGTGGACTCTCAACCACTGCACCACCAGGGAAGCCCTGGATATTTCTTTAGGTCTATACATTAAAAGTCTTCAAGTCTTCAATCAGTCTTTTATTTCCAGTGTTTAAAGATGAAAAATTATTCAGTGAAAAAAATTTCAAGTCCAACTTGAAGATTGTCTTTTGAGGAAAGGAACAAAAACAAAACAGTGACACTCTCCAGCTCTCCCCAGCTTTACCCGAATAGGAGTTAATATCTGGTTAGAATGAGCATTAATAACCAAAGAAATGTAGTGTTGTTAAGGTTTATGTTTTTGATTTCTTATGAAAATTTTCACCACAAATGGATAATATTTAATTTTTGCATACTCTATGCTAGCTATGATTTGCTTGTCTAATTAAAGTCTACCTACTGATTTACTAAATTCACAGTATTTTAATGTGCCTTTTCATTTCTATATTAAGAACAAAGAAGAACGATGGAACAAGGAAAGAATATAGACAATTGCTTACAGTTTTGATTATGAAAACTTGTGGAGGAATTTCTTGGAACCTGATCTTCCCCCAGCCTAAGTAATCTGTGCTAGAAATCACCAAAAAACATACAATATTATAGGTCAGGTCAGAGCTTTTAGTTTGAATTTGTATTGCCTGCTTCTCTACAGATACACAAAACAGTGTCTGGTATATAGTAGGTTCTCAGTAATAATTTGCTGAATGTGTTTTAAATGAAGTAAGTCATTGAGCACAGTCCTTAGGGTGGCAGCCACTCCACAGATACTGAAGGGCCTGGAAGGAGCAGTGTTGTGAGTATCAGTACCAGGGTGGGAGGGTATTTGTGAAATGCACTTAGAAAGTTCAGTGAAGGGCAGTCTCCATTTCAGCTGCACCTCCTGTGCCTGTGTGGATTCACTGCTTTCTAAAGATTATTCAGCTTGTGAAGAGCAGACACTTATCTTCATAAAGCTGTGATAGACAAGCACAAAAATGATTTAATATCAGAGAAAGGAAGCCATTTTTCCTAAGTTGATGTCTTTTTTTTCTTGGCTTTTGTGTGAACAGGACATTCACTCAACTTATAATAACAGTTCCTACATGTGTTCTTGATACATCAGCCCTTTGAAGGGTAATGCTAGCTGTGCAAGAAAGGGTGATTATTTGAATTTTAACAAAAATTAGTAAGAGTATTTTGGGTTTTTTCACAAGGGGATTTGAAATTTCCACTGTGAAATGGGGAGGCACAGAAAAAGGAAGATGATGGAAATAATATATTCTTGAGAACTAAGACTGCAGACATGGAAATAAATTGAATGATTGGAAGCTTTTAATCTGTGATGGTGGGTCTCTGAAAGAAGCTAAATTTTACTTAAATAGCATAAACATAAAATATTATAGTCTTCATACATTGAAAAAGGCCAATAACTAGATATTTCTTTTCTACTAACAAGAAATAAATTAGGAAGGGGAAGCCAGTTTTAACCACTGTATACAGAAGGGATTTTCTAGTTGATAACATAATGTCTAAGACAAGATATGAGAGCTCCATGTGGCATTCTTTTTCATTTATATTCCTTTTAGTAATGAAATAGAATCTGTTCCCTACATGTATTTCATTAGAATTTTTGAGGCACCTGTCACCTATCTTTGTCAGTTTATATGTATTTCAAGTTTTCCCAATGAACAAATGTAATAATGCAGTGTCCATATGTCCACATGTCTGGGAGGGGAGATTCCACATGGTTTTTGGATTACCTGTCTGCACTCCTTTTCCCATTTATTGTTTGGAGTATGTCACCTTCTGTCAATCTAATTACTTCTCTCAGAAAAGGCTGTTCTCAGCTCACTGCATGACAGTCTCTGCCTTGTGAAAACATCCCAGAAGCCTCTGCAGTCAATGATCTACCCCACAAGTGTCACTCTCACATGGAATGCTGACTCCAGATTTACAGAGTTCTCTGAGGGAAGAGTTTCTTTAGATATGAAGCAAGGGAAGTTGGTGGTTTCAGTAGATGTCTTGCCTTATCTTGACATACAGAATAAATCTCTCAAAACATAGTCAGCTGAGAGACGCTTAAAATATATACATCCAGGACTTCTAGCCCCTGTGAAAGAATAATGATTTAAGTGCCTACATTACCTGACCAGTAACATTTATAAAAGATCAGAGAATCTTTCAAAGGCCAGTGACCGAGATTTTGATTTTACTAGAAAAAGGCTGTAGGGAATAATGCTTATTTATCCATCTAGTAATCCCTTTAGCTAATATCAGCTATTTATTACTGTGATAAAGACAGACTTGGCTGAATCTAATACTGATTCTTTTGTCATAATTAAGCAGCTGTAGATTTTTAATATAATAAAGATAAGATTAGTCTTACGGTTCCACATTCAAACTATGGTAAAGTTTGTGCCATTACTTCCATTTTCAGAGCTTTATAATTCCACTGTAATAACCTGTACTTAGCAGAAATGTGTTCTACAAGCTCTCAGCTGAGAGTAATATTTTTGAACAGTTTTTTCAATGTTCTGGTTATGTGATTATGGGAATTTAGAGCTCAGTATGCTCTTGGGTTTTGTGTTTGTATTTCTCAAAATGCTCCTCTTTTAAATAACATAATATAACTTGAAATAAGACTATAAGTGCCTTTAAATGGTAGAGATATTTCATTACTTAAATAGTGGTGATATTCATTGTAGGATGATGTAGTCAGATATGAGAAGAATTTACTGGGGGAAAATGAGCCACTGTTTCCCTCTTATTCCCATCACTGAGATTTCCTTTGTGACCTCATGCCACTTGCTTTGTTTACGTAATAGTTTATATAAGTCTTTAGGTATAAAGGAGCTATCGATCTAATTCATTTTTTTTTTTTTTTTTTTTTTCCTGTACGCGGGCCTCTCACTGTTGTGGCCTCTCCCGTTGTGGAGCACAGGCTCCGGACGCACAAGCTCAGCAGCCATGGCTCACGGGCCCAGCCGCTCCGCGGCATGTGGGATCTTTCCGGATCGGGGCACGAACCCGCGTCCCCTGCGTCGGCAGGCGGACTCTCAACCACTGCGCCACCAGAGAAGCCCGATCTAATTCATTTTTTAACCTATAAACTGAGAAATGTTTTATTGAACAACAAGCATTCCCACTTGGTCTAAAACTTGACATCTAAGAACTATCAACATTTTAGCCATATTTTTATACTTACGATTTTCCCACACCCTAATTTTTTTTTCAATTCTACCTAATTTATTTCAGTGTTCAGTCCACTGCTGTAGTTACATATGCATGGGAGAGGTCTATTCCACATCTCTCACTTTGCACTTCACAAGTGTGGGAAAGCCTAGGCAGGGGCAAGGTGACCACACAGTGGCCTGGCAGGAGGCGGGAGCCTTGGGCTGTTGTGCTGGGCCATGCTGGCCTGAGACCCAGAATAAGGTTTCCTGAAATCTTCATGGAAGATTTGTGAGAGATAATGAGTTAATATTTGTGGAGCTCTTTCAATAAAGTATAATTGATGTTTGAATTTTTATAAACCACACACAATATCTACCCCTGAAAGCTTTGTAAGAATATTTAGCACACATGTACGTGCCAGATGGATTGTAATGACAGTTGATAGACCTCTCCTAACCCTTGCGTTCTGTTGTCAAAAATCTGCACATCAAAACAACTATAGTTTTCACAAGAAGATTTATTGGATAAAAGATTCGGGTGCACATTGAAAAATCTACTGTCTAGATAAGACTGTAAATTAATGTTATACCAGATAAGACCTTAAATGAGGGGTTTATATAAGAATATTCTTAACATGCCCTAGAGAAATATCAGTAGATAAATTCTGAAAAAATATCAGATAATATGTTCTTGATCTTACATATTTTCTTCTGCATAAGTGAATTTTTATGAAGAATTCGTGGAGTATGATGCAAGACACTCAGAAATTATTCTTAAAAGCTCAAGGATATGTGGAGATCAAAGCAGAACCACATCATAATACAAATAGTCATCACCCGGAAGAATGCTTTTGTGATTGAGATAATGCTAACAAAAGAGTTTAAAATATAGGAAGTTAAGTTAGCAAATAAAATTATTATTCTAACGTATTGTGACATCCTCTATAGTATTATTGTAGGAACCCTCTAGGAGTACTTATTCTGGGTGAAAAATGATAGCTGTAGATCCATGATAGGGGGCCAGGTGGCCCCACCAGTTATAAATTCCCCAAGATTGTAAATGTATATTTTATCGCCGTGTGTCAAAATATTCATTTTAATATTCAAACATTGTACCACATAATAAGCTGTAACCATATGTTTATTTGTTATATTATATCACTGTAACATAAATAAATATTTACAGAGCCACAGTGTATCATAGACATATTCAAAATGGTCTCAGTTTGATTTGAACTGAAAATCAGAAACGAATTTTTAAAATGTTACATTTGTTACACATCAATAAGAGCCAAGGAGTTTAAATTTTTAAGACCGACACCCCCTTTTTAACTCATGCCGTTTTATTTGTTTTCCCCAATTGCGTGAATTAAAAATGGAGTGTTATCTCAGCTTTGAGTTCTTAGCTTGATGTCACAGCTCTTGCTTTATTTGTACGTGATTTCGGTCTTTAATAAAGATGAGCTCTGCTGAACTTTCCATTGATAAGAGACACTTAGGTACACAGCTCTTTATAAACGATTTGGAAGTACCAGGAAAATTCAGAAATGTTGCTAGTCTATTAAAAGTTCACATGGCAAGCTGTGTGATTGATTAATCAGAAGTTTTATAATTTCTAAAAACGTAACTATCTCTGTAAATAGGATCGTGTCCAACTAAGTTGACAACCATCAATTTTAAAAAGAAAGTCAAACTCCTGCCTCATACTTTTCCTGTTACAGTGTTATACATGAGTATTTATCCTTCTGTGACAGCTGAAACTAGACCAAGACATACATTCAGGAGACAGGAGGTTCGAGAAGAGGCACTGACTTTTCACTTTCATGTGTCAGGAGGCAGTCTCAGGGTGACCCTCCTCAGCTGCAGCCAGGAGGAACTTTTGCTACTTCAGTAGTTACTGACTTGGTTACCTCTCTGGAGTGTTCTTTGGCTTCCTTACCCAGGTCATGATAATGAAGCCCTAAGCTCAGCTCTGTTGCCTTTTCTTTCCAGCCTCTGTTTAGGCAGACAACTTCTCAGTATTATCAATTTCAATACAGGTTTTCACACATATAGAACTCTAACCAGACTAAACAAAGGTGATGTACCTTATGATCACAGGGTCTGAACATTCTTAATGGGTACTTCGTGAGAATGTTAGCTGGGTTCTCCTACCACCTTTTGCTGTCAAGTGCACATCCAAAGGGGTGGCAGGACACTTCTAGTGCCAACCATTATGTTAAACTCAAACTAAGGATCTGTTGCCACTATTTCTGCTTTTGTCATGATCACATTTTCTGAAATCATTGTGTAATGTCCTAACTTCTAATTTTTCTGTGGGAAAATAGTGTTGCAATTTGCCCCCTTATTTGTATTCTGTGATCATCTGTCACTAGATGTTTGGAGCACATATGAATTCCAGATCATGAAACTTCAATCCTCATACCATCTTTGTTCATTGAATTTGGTTGCAGAAGGAATATTTCCCTTTTACTTTTTTTTTTAAGTAGTAACGAGTGCACTGTCGAAATGACTCATGGTGTCTTTCTACGGTTTTTCTTTACCCTAATGTAACATAGCACGTGTAATAACCTAAAATACTGGCAAGCTTGAACGTCTGTGACACCCCTGAATGTCTTTTACAGCCTTTGTCTAGGTTTGAACTTTCCAAATTATGTATTTCAGACGTTGAGAAAGAAGGGCCTTAATGGCTGTGACAGCCCAGATCCTGATGCAGACGATTCAGTAGGTCACAGCCCTGAGTCTGAGGACAAGTACAGGAAAATTAACGAAGATATTGATCTAATGATCAGCAGGCAAAGATTGTGTGTAAGTACTCAAAACACCCTTCATTTTTTTTACTCTTGATATTTCTCTGAACCTGGCAGGCCTTGAACAAGAAAGAAAACAAAGGCTGTGAAAGCCCCGATCCCGACTCCTCTTATGCACTCACCCCACGCACTGAAGAAAAATACAAAAAAATTAATGAAGAATTTGATAATATGATCAAGAGCCATAAAATTCCTGTAAGTACCAAAGGTAGATGGCTGGTCTGCTGATAGCTGCTGCAGTAACATACCTTAACCCTTTCAGTGAGGGCTTTCTCTAAGAAACACTGCAAAGTCAAACCCAGAAAATAGCCATCTCATCCCAAGGGCAGTCACTTAGAAAGCAAACCCTAAGGGTTGCTGAAATTTTGTCATCTAAAAGATGTGCCATCAAGAAGTGCATTCGGAGGTAGCAAGTTCACAGGAGGAAGAGAAAGATCTGTGTGACACACACTGTATTTACATAATCTCTTAAACACACAGTCCGCACAAATCACCAGGCACTCGTCAAACACTGGTCTCCTTCTGAGCGAGGATTGACTGTAAAGATACACGAGTGAAACTGCAGTTCTCTCGTGTAAACTGACACTCATCACCCAAGTACAAGCTTATTCCTGAATGAAGCTTCAGCCCTCTCCCTAAATATGAAATTCAGCAGCAGCACTGAAGGGTTAAAGCTAATGCTCGCTGCAGAGAAACAGACTGCATGACAACCTAATGGTAAGATTTCAACATGTTTGTGTGATGGGGTGATTTTAAAGCTTTGTCAGAATATTCGCTTTGCCTATACCAACATTTTCCACGCTTTAACATTTGGCTAAATTTTGTCTTAACCAAGTCAAAAAATTCCTAACAATCAATCATATGCCTTGCCAGATATTTAAGAGAAATAACTCTGCATGTATTATTTTGTTTGCCCATATGTAGAGGGGGAGAGTACATACCTTTTGTTCTATTCTGTCGTCAGTCAAGTGATGTTCATTTTGTGACATAAAGTGATGCAACTCGAGGTTCACATGCTTTCTGAGTAACTTTCTGTTAGTGTCCCAACTGTCATTGTATACAAGCTCCTCAGTACATAATTGATCCCTTTCTCAAAAAAGTACATTTTTTGTAAGTTAGGGAAACAGCCTAAACCTGAGGACTGAGAGAGACTGCAGTGAAAACAGGCCTCAATGCAGATATCTGGGGACAAAAGCTCCAGGCCAAATCCACAACGGCACTCACAAGATAAATTAATGCTTTACACATAGTAGGTGCGCAATCAACCTGTACTGGATTAAATTGAGTACTTTAAAACTTATTTATAAAATGTATGCATATTAAACTTCATGTCCTCATAAATATATGTCTGCTTCATTTGTTAAATGAAATAATGTCAACAGGAAATCTTTTATTGAATCAGAATTATTAATATACTGTATCATGAAGGAAAGCTAACTGCTGTGAATTCTTAAAGGTTTTCATAAAACCGAGTACTACATACAGCATCTCCACAGTGGGCACTTGGTCAAATGAAACATCTCCTATCAGATGCAGCAATACATACTTGTTATACCGAGAATTCTTTTTTTTTTTTTTTGTGGTACGCGGGCCTCTCACTGCCGTGGCCTCTCCTGCCGCGGAGCACAGGCTCCGGACGCGCAGTCCCAGCGGCCACGGCCCACGGGCCCAGCTGCTCCACGGCATGCGGGACCCTCCCAGACCGGGGCATGAACCGGCGTCCCCTGCATCAGCAGGCGGACCCCCAACCACTGCGCCACCAGGGAAGCCCTATACCCAGAATTCTTAAATGAAGTCTATTGGGATTCTATCTTGCCCAGAAGGAGGAAAGAAACAGCTCCTTTGGGCCAATTTTTAGTTCTGATGGCCTGAGTTTCTCCCACGATATAATATACTAGTTTAGAGCTGCTGGGCAGATCTGTGAATGTAAGATGTTAAGGTGAAGCACGTTAGGTGTCTCAGGAGAAATCCCCAGCACAGTGAGGAAAAGGGTGGTGTATGTAAGACTGGTAATCACTCTCCATGTGTGTGTGGAGCTTTAACCCCCAAAGTTCTGGGAGAACGCCTGTGTTTGCACATTGGATCATTTCTCCCATGCTCTAGGGGGAAAGAGGTGTAATGCATACCTGGATTCCTTCACCATATTTCATCCTGTCGTGTAAAGAGTTCAAAATCAGGATACATGATTTCTTAAGAGGTGCAGTGATGTGCAGCAGGGGATGGAAAACCACATTAGAGTTTACAGGCAGAGCTGTGAGAAGGAGCCACACGGCTCCAGGCTGTGCCTCCAAGTCGTCGTTTCTTCAGTAAGTGCTTCAGTCTCCACGATGAAAAGCCCAGTTTTCGCACATCACTTTCAGTTGCTGGAAGTAAATTTTGTTGAAAGTTTCCACAGCTGCTAAAACATTTACAGCAGGGCAAGGACACTCTGCCCTTTGTATGGAGAGAGTGTCACTACCTCTTTAAAAACATTACAGGACTGTTTTTCTATTTCAAAGACCCAGGTTGAAGAGTTTCCCTTTTAAAATAGAAAAATTTAATATTGCAGTCACCTGTCAGTATAATCTAATTTATGCCCTTATTCCTCAATTACATGAAATAATTCATGGATAATTTGGAATCATGTTGACCAGCATTTCCTCATGTGGGGTTTGCCATGGTTCATGCTGGGCTTCACAGTGAGAAAAAACAGCTCCATTTGAGGAACCAGGAATTAGGAAATGGGCTGAGGGAAGGAGGGGCAAATGCAGGACTGGTTGAGAGAGACCAGGAGGAAGTGGAAATAGACAGTACAGATGCATTTTCTTCAAATAATGGGCTGTGAAGAGAGAGAAATAATACTGTAACTAGGATCAAGGAGGGCATTAAAAGGAAAAGCACTTGAGATGATTTATATGTAGAGGAGGAACGCTTGAAGGAAGGAAAAGATGGGACGTGTAGGTGCAATGGAGATAAAATGGCAAAGCTTCTCAAGGAAGGGAAGGGGGCTGGGATGGGAACGGGAAGGATTTGCAGATGTAGTCAGGGTGGTAGGTGGGAGAGGGAAATTGAGGGGGTGACCACCTAATGACCTCTGTTTTTATACTGAATTCAGCTTCTATAGCTAATGAGATGGGGGAGCAGGGGCTTGGGAGAGAGTGACGTGGGTGTAGATATTGTGAGGAACTGGGGATGGAGGGGTAGTGAGCACAGGCCAGAGTCGTGGGGCAGCCTGGAGGGGATTTGGATACCAGCACATGGTAGTCACTAGTCATCAGCATTGTGTGCTTCTTTTCTCTGCTAGTTCTCAGCAGCCTGGTAATGGTTGATCAAGAGTTAAGGGTGGGCTTCCCTGGTGGCACAGTGGTTGGGGGTCCGCCTGCCGATGCAGGGGACGCGGGTTCGTGCCCCAGTGCGGGAGGATCCCGCATGCCACGCAGCGGCTGGGCCCGTGAGCCATGGCCGCTGAGCCTGTGCTCCATGACGGAAGAGGCCACAACAGCGAGAGGCCCGCGTACCGCAAAAAAAAAAAAAAGTTTAGGGTGTCAGTAGTGGCCCAAAAAAGGGATTCAGTTCAGTCATTCACATTGAATGAAAGAGGGCCTATTAAGTAAAAATATTTTATTAAAAATATTTTATTGGACTTTTCCTTGTGGTAAGTTTGGGAAAATCATGGGGTTTGGATAAGAGTTGATACCTTTCTTGACCACGATGACTCACTTTGGCAACCATGATCAATTTGTTCAGGGATAGAAACTAGAAGCTGTTTAGCTCTCATGCCTATATGAAAAAGCCAGTGCCAGTGTCACGGGTGTGTGACCTGTGCAGTTACGCAGGGCCCTGCTATCCTAGGGCCACACTTGGTTAAATCCTCTGCTGTCACCATCTTGAAATTCTTAGTAATTTTTTAACAAGCGCCCCACATTTTCATTTTGCCCTGAGCCCTGCAAATTATACAGCCAGGGCTTCCCTGGTGGCGCAGTGATTGAGAGTCTGCCTGCTAATGCAGGGGACATGGGTTCGTGCCCCGGTCCGGGAAGATCCCACATGCCGCGGAGCGGCTGGGCCCGTGAGCCATGGCTGCTGAGCCTGTGCGTCTGGAGAGACCACAGCCGTAAGAGGCCCGCGTACCGCAAAAAAAAAAAAAAAAAAATTATACAGCCAGTCCTACCTATAGTATTTTAATCACCCCAAATTCCTTCTTCGTTCCTATCTTGAGGGTTCTAAAATTTGAAGCCCGGCCCTGAAATCTTTGCAAGTTTGGAGTTTTTAATGACTTTTTGGCTTTCACTTTTTAGACAAAAATTTTAAAAATTTAGGTGCTTTTAAGTTCCTTAATTTTGAAAAGTCAAGAAGAAAAAGAAAAATTCCAATTTCTAATAGGCATGGGTACATTATTATAGCCTTGGCATTTCCTAAAGCATCTAGAGCTGGTTGGTCTCTTTTATGGATGCAGCCACTTCAGGTCCCACGTAAGTTCAAGGGAGAGTAAATGACTTGCCTGCTTAAGTTGCTTTTTATTACACCATCTGGACTGCAGCTGAGATTCCTGATACAAAGGCTGATGTTCTTCCTCATTCCCTGAAACACCGTACTATGGCCGTATTTAAGCTTATAATTTGATTTTTAAATTATTTAGCCAGTTCCTGACACAGATAAGGAAACAAAGCAAAAGATAGAATGCAACAGATGTTACCGTATTTTATGAATTGTGAATTTTTGAAGTATGCTCTGATATCAGAATTATATCTGACTTCTGTTTAGCCAATCACAAGAGAGTTTTATAATAACTCTCAGCAAATTGTTTACAGTCCAGAATTCTGGAAAAAGAGTAACTCTTGGGGATGATGGTCAGAGGAAGAAAGGAGTGGAGAGACTTTCACTAAATTGATTAGTAAAGTGGTTCAGAATTTATTAAATGATTATTAATCATCCTGTTTATTTTGGATGTGGACATAAGCGTGGGGGAGGAGGGAGGTATTGGCTTTGCTCTCTACTGAGACACAGTCGATATTCTGTAGAATATTCAGGGGAGAAGTCGTTTTACAGCAGATCCTTAGGTTCCCAGGTAAACATTTATAAGTAGTAATAGTGAATACGCATTAAAACATTTGTAACCAAAAGAAAGCTTTAAAATACCAAATCTGAGTAAATATGAATGATAGGAGTCTTTAGGGTGTATTTTTCCCCAAGCCCTCCGTCACACCCTGGCATCAGTGGGCATAAACATGCACCCCACCGTGGACGTTCAGCCACGTTCCGTGAGAATCCAATTAATTCATTATGTTTGTGGTTCATAAATAATAAGCTACTAATATGCAGCCCGTACTCACTTCACAGTATAATTTCTGACTGAAATATTTTATTTCTATCCAAAAACATATACTGTGTTGCATGGTGATTTAGTACCAAAACCAATAGGCTCATCACTAGTTAGATGACCTTGGGCCACTTACTTAATCTCACCAATTTAAAAAGGAAGGATTATATTTATAGTGAAGGGATGTTGAAATGGTTGAGTCTTATCATGTATGTAAATTATAGTATAGTGTCTGCTCAGAAAATAATATACAGTACGTTGTAAGCTTGTACTTTTTTATGTTAATATAGTATCTTCCTAAACATTCTTCTTTGAATAAAAATATTCAATTACTATAATAAGAAGTAGACTAGGGTATGTATTACTTCATAGCAAAAGACCTTTAGCACCTTGATGAAAGGGAACGTTATTTGACCAACACCTTAATTGATCTTGTAAAAATAGGGAAAGAAGAGAGAGGGAAAGAGGTCAGGAGATGCGGGGAGCAGGGGCAGGATTAAGTAGAGTAGTCAGGGTGGGCTTCCTTGTAAAGAACAGATGTTTTTAAAATTTATTCAAGTATAGTTGATTTACAGTGCTGTATTAATTTCTGCTGTACAGCAAAGTGATTCAGTTATACCTATATTCTTTTTCATATTCTTTTCCATTATGGTCTATCACAGGATATTGAGTATAGTCCCCTATGTTATACAGTAGGACCACGTTGTTTAAACATCCTATATGTAATAGTTTGCATCCAGCAACCACGAGTCTGTTCTTTATGGAAAAGACCAGATTTTGAAGGAAGGAAGTGATGGGAGTTAGCCAGAGAAATGAGACAGGAATGAGGCAGGCAGGGAGGAAGAGGATGATAGGAAATCAGTAATGGAGCCTGGCAAAAACTGGAATTTATAGGGCCTTGTGGAACATTGGAAGAAGTTGGGCTTTACTCCAACTAAGATGGGAGCTCTCACAGGGTTTAGAATAGAGAAGTGCCATCATCTGATTTATGCTTTTAAGGGATCTGTTTGCAAAGTTGAAAATAGAAGGGAGGGCAAGGATAGAAGTGGGTGACTATTAGGAAGTGACGGCAGTGATTAAGGCAAGAGATGATGGTGCTAGAACCAGCCATTAGAAGGTGAGAGGTGGTTGGAGACTATATGGAAGTTAAGCCAGTAGGATTTCCTGGTAGACTGGATGTGGGGAGTGGGAGAAAGAGAAGATTCTGGGATGACTCCAAGGATTTTATTGTGTGTAAACAAAAGCATTGAGCTGTCATCAGCTGGAGATGGGGAGAGTTACATTGGAGCTAGTTTTGAGATGTCTATCAGACATTTAAGTAGAAATATTGAGGGTATAGCTGGATATGCAAGGCTGGAATGAGGAGAGAGATCTGAGCTAGAGATAGAAAAAGGGCTGTGGTACTCTTACATTCAGAGAGCAGGGAGAAGAGGAAGAACCGGCAGCGAAGACTGAGAAGGAGCAGCTATCAAGATAGAGGGAGGGCTTCCCTGGTGGCTCAGTGGTTGAGGATCCACCTGCCGATGCAGGGGACACAGGTTCGTGCCCCGGTCTGGGAGGATCCCACATGCCGCGGAGCAGCTGGGCCCGTGAGCCACGGCCGCTGAGCCTGCGCGTCCGGAGACTGTGCTCTGCAACGGGAGAGGCCACATAAAAAAAAAAAAAAAAAAAAAAAAAGATAGGAGGGAAAGTTCAGGGCCATGGAAAGGGTGGAAGTTTATCAAGGAGTGACCATCTGTGTCCCAGTTGAGGACTGAGAAGTTACCATTGGATTTAGCAACCTGAAGGTTATTCACGACTATGACATGAGCATTTTCAGTGAAGTGGTGAGGAAAATTTTTTTAATGGAGTGAGTTAAGAGAAGCAGTGTGCTGTATTTACAACAAAAGTCACAAGAGCAGCATTGTCATGGATGACATGATTTTCCAAAGCAGTGAATAATTTTTAATAAAGTTCCATACCAAACAAAGTGAAACATTCCCTCACCGTACACAGTAATTGCATTTCTGGGAATTTCAGTGTTTAATAAAATCTGCATTTCGGTGTATTAAAAATACCTTGTGTCTGCAGAACAAAGTTAGTTCTGACTCAGAGCATTATTAAATAGGTTTTTCACCCGCATGAATGTCCAGTGGGACATTTGAAAGTTGGATGGGGTAAGAGACAATTCTTTGTTGTGTAGAACTGTCCCACGTGTAATAGAATATACAACATACCTACCCACCAGGAAAATACCAGCCATGCCCCCCAATCATTGTGACACCCACAGATTTCCAAAATGCTCTCTAAGGAGATAGTTCACCTGTATAGAGTACCACTATTCTAGATCTGGAGAGTTACTGTTATGGCTCCAGTGGGAAACAGATGGCAAACTCAAAAGGGTAATTGAAGAGAGTTTAATAAAGGGACTATTTACAGATGGGTAGGGATCAGGGAAACTCGAGAAATAGTGAAGTACATTAGGGCTTACAACCTAGAAGCTATTACCACATCTAGGTCTGAAGGTGCAAGAGGAGGAAGAAGTTACCGGAGCACAGTTAGGTCTATGCCTGTAGGAGAGAGGCCCCAAAAGGGGCGTGACCTTCACTAGGGGAATGCAGCCTCTGCCATCCTGTGGCCCAGCAAGAGGGATGCTACAGTACAAGAATACCCTGACCTCTCTCCTCCTACTCTCTGTACTTCTGACGGTGCCTCCACTGGCCCAGCCAAAGCCAGAGGGCCAGGGGAATCTGGTGGATACAGTCTGGAGCATCAGCCCTCTGGACCCAGAGCAGTGAAGAGGGTGGAGGGGCAAATGGTGAAAACCTAGAAGGCTACTTCGTTTTCTTAGGTGTGCTAGAGTAATTCTATTTTTTTTTTTTTTTCGGTACGCGGGCCTCTCACTGTGTGGCCTCTCCCATTGCGGAGCACAGGCTCTGGACGCGCAGGCTCAGCGGCCATGGCTCACGGGCCCAGCCGCTTCGCGGCATGTGGGATCTTCCCAGACCAGGGCACGAACCCGTGTCCCCTGCATCGGCAGGCGGGCTCTCAACCACTAAGCCACCAGGGAAGCCCTAGAGTAATTCTTATTGGGCCTTTTAATAAAGGAATGCAGTATTTTATTGACTGTATAGACATTTATTTTACAGCATACACTAATATTTTTTGTTGTTTAAAGGCTCTGGGAATTGGATATATTCATTCTTTGATGTCTTATCAAATATTCATGTTCGATTATATCATGGTGTTTATCCCAAATTGTTTTTGTTACCCTGTTTACAACAGATAAAGCCTAATAAAAAAAATGACTATGTTAACATAACACTTGAACATTTTTATTTCCCTCTAAAAAATGAAGAATCAAAGACATGTAAAAGAAAAGAGTTATGACACATTTGTTCTTGTCAGTATCGCCATGTCCAGATCAGGGAAGAAAAGACAAATAGGAAAAATAAAGAAAAAGGGAGCAGAAGCATAGAAAGAGGACAGTATTGTAATTGTCACCAGGATAAACAAAGAACTATTGCAGAGCACAACGTATGATGCAGGCCAGCCAATGAACCAGGACAAATAAAACAAAACAAAACTTGATGTTAGGATTACAGAAAAAAATAGTAAAAAAAGAAAACTTTGAGCCATATGCACTTATGAATTTAAATTTGTACAGTGGCTTATTAGAGACTCCCTGAGGGAATGTTCTATATAAACCCTAGTATACATATTAGATTCACACACATACACATACCTATATCCATTTTATATTAAGAATGCTGTATGCTCTGACATCATGAGTCCTCTGGCAGTATATGGAAACGGTATTTTCATTTATAATGTTAAAAACTAAGAAAAAGAGGGAGGGAATTACAACTATGATTATCTAGCTAATGCAAGCAGAAAATTAAGCCTGTTTGGATTAAATTGCCAAAATAATAGCAAAAAATCAATGATTGGGATTTGAATTACTCTAACTAGACATCCACAAAGCCTCAGTTCACTAAATGCTTGCAGCTCTCTCATTGAAGATACAGGTTTTGCCATTTGTCAGTGTCAGTATATCCCAAAATGTGAAGTGTAACATATTCTGGGCTATCAGGTTAAAATATGAATTATTGAATGATACATGCTCTGTTGAATCCTATATCCTAAAATGTCTATTATCTTTAGAGCTAACTTTCAAAAGACAGACTTTTAAAAATGATAATTAAAGTATATATGCTATTCACACGCCTGGAGATGACTTTATATCATTAAACTTCTGCATAAATATGCTTCAATAAGCAATTAAACCAAAGGCTCCAGTTTGCATTTTAATCCTTTTTCTCTGTGAAGTCTTCACAATCATATACCTTTGATCTTGCAGTCATTTCTGGCACCAGATTCAGATATCACAGATGAACAATCACTACTTAATAGACCGGAATTCAAAGACAACGGAGTCTAATGAAATGGGGCTTTGTTTGAAACAAAAGTGAAACGTTTTCTAATAGTTGCAAAGAAGGCATTCTAAGCACATTAAAGAAATCAATTTAGGATCCGCACATCCTGAGACCTCTTCTTAATGGTCTTCTAGACACCAAGCAGTTTGGAATTTGAAATTTTTCTTAGAAAAGTAAAAGCTGTCTGTACTTGGAGGGCTCTGTTTCTGTTCATTTCGTTTACCCGTGGGTGTTTTTCCTGCTCCTACAGGCTGTTCCACCTCCCAACTTTGAGATGCCAGTCTCCATCCCAGTGTCCAGCCACAACAGTTTGGTATACAGCAACCCCGTCAGCTCACTGGGGAACCCCAACCTTTTGCCACTGGCCCACCCTTCTCTGCAGAGGAATAGTATGTCTCCTGGTGTAACACATCGACCACCGAGTGCGGGTAACACAGGTACGTTCTCATAAGAACGCAATGGTAACATACCATTGGAAGGAGCCACCCTTGGCAAAAACAGGCTATTTTACCTACAAGATGTCACGTTTTCCAGTTTTCCATGTCTTATGTCCCTTCATTGCTTAATAACCATCCCCAGCTAGGTCTTCCACATGATAAAACCTAACTCAGAATATCTTTCAAAATGTTTCATAATCTGCAGTTTATCCGTTGAGCCTATCTGTCACCAACCTCCTCGTTTGGCTATATTTTAACCACATAGTTTCTCAAACAGAACATCAGGTATCCTGTCTCCATGCTTTTGCTTCTCCTCTTCTCCTGCCTAAAATGCCCTTTTCCCTCTTCCTCCTAGCCAGATATCACCTCTTCTGTGAAACCTTCCCCTGTGTCCTCTGATAGCATTTATCTCAGTTATTTATTATTTTGGTCGATATTTATTTATTTATACAGTAACATAGTACAAAAGGATTTAAGGCAGAGAAAGAAATGTGATAGGATAGCATAATTTATAAGAACAGTGAATTAAAAACAAAACTAAGTCAGTAGTTAAGAGCACATCACAAGGACGTACACACCTGCCACAACCGTGTGTCTACACTTCTAGGAGTCGCTTACCGTTATACAATTCACAGTGTCCCAGAGAAAAATCATCGCTCAGGAAAAGTTCGACCATTTTTAGTCCTCAGATCAAACGATACACAATATGATGTACTGTATTGAGTATGTGTCCATTTCCCCACTGAACTTACAGAACCTTGAAGGGAAGAATGTCCTCTTGATTTGTCAGACTCACCATAAGAACTAAATAAATGTGAGTTGAATATAACTAAACAATTCCTTCATATTTCTAAAATAAGCACCAAAAAGTCATTGTATTTCTAAATCACATACAGCAAATCATATATTTACATTTCATTTCTTTAAAAGCACTTAATAGGAAAGTTTTAATGTCTTAGACACACTTTTTATTAAAAACGATTTATTCACAGAATTTTTCCTTTAGAATATTTGACTATCTGCCTTCTAATTAGAATTAAACATGTGTTACTTTTTTAGTACAGAAACTTCATGTGGAGAATACAATCAAAATCAGCCACATTAAAAAAAACGATAAATCTTGAATCTGAGAGATGTGTATAAACAACTTATGCTATTCTTTCTACTTCTGAATATGCTGAAATTTTTCATAAGCATTTTCAATAACCATATGTATTCCTTTCAGATCATACTCAAATGCTATTGAATCTTCTATTTGATGAACTCATGCTCATTTGTTTTTAAAAATCTCGTTTATTTCCAAAATATTTATTTGATTGGAAATAATAAACATTTTCCTAAAATGTAATGAACAGTTTCTTCTAATTCCAAACCCAGAACCAAATAATAATTATAGCAATTAGAGAATAATCTAGCTGATATTCTGTTCTTTTGGCTAAATTTTGTTCCTTAAAAAGTAAAAATAATTATTATATTCAGTATCTTTTTGAAACATCCCAACTCTCATAAATAAACACTGCCAAATTTTAACCTACTTTCTTAAGCTAACAGTGAATAAACATATGTTTCTAAATTTGTAGTCAGTAAAACCTGTTTTATTGTGTTAGTAAGTAAAATCCAGATAGTAAATGAGATCATTCACTGTTAGAAGATTCATGAAATGACCAAAGTTCTAGACAATTAGCATTGCACAGAATTAATTGTATAAAATACACTTACAAAGAATTAAACATCAAATATATGGTTATTTGAGCCTAGAGTAAACCTTACTCTTTTCCTTCACTCTCTAGAAAATATCACCTTAGGGAAAACTAGACTTGGAAATATGATAAAAATTTAGAGACCATTCAAAGACTAGATTTTTTTTTAATTTATTCATTTATTTTTTTAAATTTACTTTTGGCTGTGTTGGGTCTTCGTTGCTGTGTGTGGGCTCTCTCTAGTTGCGGTGAGCGGGGGCTTCTCCTCGTTGAGGTGTGCGGGCTTCTCATTGCGGTGGCTTCTCTTGCTGCGGAACACGGGCTCTAGGTGCACAGGTTTCAGTAGTTGTATACGTGGGCTCAGTAGTTGTGGCTTGCGGGCTCCAAAGCACAGGCTCAGTAGTTGTGGCGCACGGGCTTAGTTGCTCCGCGGCATGTGGGATCTTCCTGGACCAGGGCTCGAACCCGTGTGCCCTGCATTGGCAGGCAGATTCTTAACCACTGCGCCACCAGGAAGTCCTAAAGGCTAGCTTTTTAAATGTAATCTTTCTTAGAAAGAAAGATTCTGCAAAATGTCAGTCAGTGATTGTATTCTTAATGTTTGAGCACAGCATGTCATAGTGAAACGAATATCAGCCATCTGACCTAGGTAGTACTTGACAAATTTAGGACTCTTGGGTGAGGACCAAATGCTAAGGTTGCTAAAGGTAAAGTGTGTTGCTCTGTGGGCCTTTTAGCCTTTCTCCTTTTGATCTTCCTCTTTCATCCATAGGTGGTCTGATGGGTGGAGACCTCACATCCGGTGCAGGCACCAGTGCAGGTGAGTGGAGACTTCAGTACTAGAGTACGTTTCATTGTTTAGCGTTCCTTTACTTGGTGATTTGCAGAAGTAAGTCTTTTGAACAAAGTCAAGTTGAGAGATCAGTGAGAGGCATGGGAAAATGGCCCCAAGAATTTCTAAAGCACTTTTATGAAGCAGGAGTGGTTGGATAGTAACTCAGAAGACTATTTATTAACTAGACCTTTCCTTAATAAAACTTCAGCTAGTCAACATAATCAGAATTGGGGGTTCTGATCAAATCAATTTAATCCTAGGTACCATCTGTAGCCACAAAAGTACCTTTAACAAGCCTTGCTGATCGTGTTCTTTGTTAATCATTTCACGTTAAACGTGAATCACTTTCTACACAAAGTACCAAACTTCTGTACACTTCAAAAGGAGAATACATAAAGAAAAGGAAGGAGTGAGATTATAACCCTTCCACAATACTGTTAATAAAATAAAACCACATTTGGTATTAAAATGAGTTCTCAGAGAATATGAACACAGTGGACCCTGCGAAAAAGACCCTTAAATATAGTTCAGCTCTTAAGAACTTCTTCCATTATGGCCAATTGTCTCCTGGTCACACTTCTCCAGGGTTCCATATTAATTCATATAATTGTGATTATTGAGACATTGATGTCATTTTCAACGCAGCGGTAAGACAGGACAATACTTTCTGATGCTAACTGCAGTTCACTATTGGCGCAACAAGTAACCATGGTAATTCCTGCAGCGGGAACATGCTCTACATTTAAAATAGTAGGAGGCAGGCATGATAACATAAGGTTATGTTTGAAATGTCAAAAAAATTCAAGTTTATTGAAACTATGGACAGCCTAATTAAAATATTTTGCCGGGTTCAACTATAATAGCCTGCTAATTATATGAAAGAAGATTAACAAATTGGCATATAGGGCTTCCCTGGTGGCGCAGTGGTTGAGAGTCTGCCTGCCGATTCAGGGGACACGGGTTCGTGCCCCGGTCCGGGAGGATCCCACGTGCCACGGAGCAGCTGGGCCCGTGAGCCATGGCCGCTGAGCCTGTGCGTCCGGAGCCTGTGCTCCACAACGGGAGCGGCCACAACAGTGAGAGGCCCGTGTACCGCAAAAATAAAAAAAAAAAAATTGGGTAGATTCAAATTAATGAGTAGACTGAATATACTATTTTGCTGGACATTGAAGCAAAGTGCTCATTCTTTTTCCCTCAAAAAATACTGTATGGTTTGTAGTCCGAAAGTTACAGAACCAGATCAAAGCTAGACCATTGTAGCTTGGATTCAAGTCTCTGTCAAACACTGGCTAGAGAGCATGATGGGGGCTGAAAACTGGTTTGTCTCAAAGACCAAGAAAAAGATAAATAAGAAAAATGTTTCGATGTTATGGTATTTTATCCAGTATCTCAATGCATCAGTTTGCTTGCTCATGTGGGAACAGCCAGTAGTGGTGATGAAAGTTATTAGAAGTAGTAAAAAAAAAAAAAAAACGCATGGGGTTGAGGGGATGGGTCACTCATCTTTGATGAACGTGGCCTCTTGTTACTGCTTAATAGCTAGAATGCTTTAGAATTCTATGTTGAAAATAAGTGTTGTTGTTCAATTATGCTGTCATGGTCAATTCCCTGACAGTCCACTAAGGTAAATGGCCCTCCGGGGACAAAGAAGACACTCAATCTTGTAAGCATACAAGTTAGCCACATATAGGCTATAGCGTCACTGAACTAAAAAAAAAATCTTACAAGTTTAGCAAATTCATCCCCCTGCTTCAGGACCTCTGCTGTAGCACAAGAATCTTCTACTTCAAAAATGGAAGGGAATAAAAGAAGCACTCAGTTGCTCCAACTTGATGATAATAAACCTTGTATTTTAATAATTGTATCTTGTAGCCATGAGCATATAATTGTCACAGTTTCTGTATAGTTATGAAAGAGTTACTTCCCCACTTTTTAAAAATAGAGGAAGAAGCCCTTTCTAACCCTGGTTCCACAGAACACCTGTCGCACATGCCACTGAGTCTTGGGCTTAGCTGCTATGTCCTGCTCACAGACTCAGCCGTCTGCCCCTTCTTTCTCATGCCAGCCAGTATCATGTGTCAGAGATGAATATATCGGTGCTGATGTCAGACAATCACATAATACCGAGGGAAAGAAGGCCAGCCAGAATGTCTCTACATTTTCAGAAAAGAAAACTAAAGCAAAATGGCCAGAAGATGTCTTCCAAATTTTGAATATTGTCATTGAAATTCAAAGTCTCAGATAAAGTTAGAAACTCTGAGGTCAAGTGGCAAGACTCTGCAATTAAGTTAAATATTTTTTCGCCTATAATTTTTTTTCAAAATCTAGTCATCTCAACTTGTAAAAAGGGTATAGTCCCATGAGGGAAGGAAATACATTTTTTAATAAATTTATTTTATTTATTTTTGGCTGTGTTGGGTCTTCGTTGCTGCACACAGGCTTTCTCTAGTTTCAGCGAGCGGGGGCTTCTCTTCGTTGCATTGTACGTGCTTCTCACTGCGGTGGAAGAGCACGGGCTCTAGGCGCGTGGGCTTCAGTAGTTGTGGCTCTCGGACTCTAGAGTGCAGGCTCAGTAGTTGTGGTGCACAGGCTTAGTTGCTCCGTGGCATGTGGGATCTTCCCGGACCAGGGATCGAACCCATGTCCCCTGCGTTGGCAGGCAGATTCTTAACCACTGTGCCACCAGGGAAGGGAGGAAATAAATTTGGCATTTATTGTTTTCTTATAAATACCAAGAGACCAAAGCGCTCTCAGCTCAATCATAAAGTATAGCATCTTTCCCATCCACTCCCTGCACTGTACCTCTCCCTCATGCCACCATCCAGTGAGTCATCAAATCTTACCAACTTTGCCTCGAAGGTATTTCCTAAAGCTAATCCTTTCTCTCCATTACTATCCCACTGCCCTGGTTCAGGGTTATAGCAACACTCCAGAACTATTTCCAGAGATCCCTAATTCATCTCCCAGCTTCACACTGCATCCCACTCCAGTCTCCTCGTGACTCATTAGTCTTTATCAAAACCTTAAACTAATTGTAGGTCATCGTTCAGATACTCAAAATCCAGCCATGGTTTCCCAGCTCTTTCAGAATTAACCATGAGCCTCTTATCTCTGGCCCATCCCTACTCTCCAGTCTTCAACCTTCTTACCTTCTTCCACTGCCATCAAAAACCCTGCACTCCAACTCTAATAATGGCAAACATTTAAATTGCTCTTACTACGTGACTTACAAAAATTAACTCATCTTTTTGCATTAAAGTATACCTTTAATGTATATATTCATATTAATGCCCTTTCTATAGTTGGGGGAACTGACGCACAGAGAGGTTAAGCAATGGCCCAAGGTGGAACCCAGGCAGTCTGTCTCCAGAGTCCATGCTCTTAACTGCATTGTGCTGCCACTTTCCAAACAGTGTCAAGGCTTCTTGCCTTTGTGTATGCATTCCTAGAACTCTCCTGCTTCATGCTGCTGAGCACTGTTTGTCATCCCTCAGAATTCACTTCAACCATTCAGGAAATCCTTTCCTCACTCTTCCAAAAGGAATTATGCACCTCTCCTTGATTCTCTCTTGGCAGCCTGTGCCTACGTTATTTATTTCCTTGCATTGTAATTGCAATATCTAGGCACACATCTCTCTCCTGGACATTCATCCCTCTAGGGGCAAACTGTGTCCTATTCAGTTTGTATTCCCAGCTCAAGAAATAAGTGAGAGGACATGGCAGATATTCAGTAAATTTTTGTTAGCTGAATAAAGGAAAAGTTGATCTTCTAGACATAAATTTGTAATACTGTTTATGTGAAAAAAAAGAAAGAACACTTCAAAGAAATAATGTAATTTTAAATACAAAAAGATACACCCTTGATCTGTAATTCACAAAAATAATATATTCTTCTGATACTGTGTATAACGAATAGTGCATTCATTATTTAATTAAATGGCTGAGCACTATTGACCAATGAAGTTTTACTAACTTTAACTTACTTAATGGAAAACCTGAAGAGCTGATATACAGCAGTAAATGAAATGGAGGTTGGTACCTCAGACCGTCACAAATTCCCTCTTAAAATAGTGACCCTCTTATTGCTTAAGTTGAAGTCATTTCAGAGATGAAGGCAAGTGGCGATAAAGAAGAAACAGGATGGGGTTGTGCTCTTGATGTAAGGGAAACATACAGCAAGTCATTATAATACATTAGTAATAGTGACACTTGTAGGTTTCAGTTGACAGTTATTCATCCACTATTTAATCCTTTCCTTTCAAGAGACAAAATGAAAAGTCACTGCTTTTAAAATTACATTTTGTCATATCTCCGTACATTAAAGCTTTTAACATGCTAATCTTAGTGGTTACAGATGATTTTAGGATCAGGTTCAACTGAATTTTTGTTAGATTTAATAGAAATAATCATTAGCACAGCCATGCCTTGTGTTGGATTATTCACTTCCCTCTTGGTACCCTTTGTTTTCACTTGGATAACATAGTTGCTTTTTTATTGAGTCAAAAGTACCAGTATGCTCAAGGATATACTGTTTCCTGGTTGAGACCAAAAAAGGGAGGTAGGGGAGCAGAAAAAAACCCGTTAGGAACCTCTTTGAACATTTAGGAGAATTCTACAGTCTACGTAGCTATTTGGCAATAAGGCGAAGGATATTTATGTATATTGATTAATAATTTTAAGTGGCATTTATTGTAAATTAGATATAATTTTATATAAAAAGAAACTAACAGCTGTTTCCTTATTTTGATGTTTATTGTTTACTATTTTATGCATTTGGTTGTCAAGCGCTGTCACTTCTAGAATGCTTAATTTATATCAGCTAAATACATGGAGACTTGGTGGTGGCAGTGTACTGCTGTGGATAAACCACTGAGCGGTGGCTGAGTAAGGAGACCTGGCTTCCAGACTCCAAAAACACTCCATCCAGTTAAGACTTTGGGTCATAACTTTGAGCCTCTGAACTTAGTACTCACATTAAGGATAAGACACAAAAGTCTTTAAAGTCCATTTACATGCAGTGTTTTATGATCATATAATCACAAAACTTTCCTAACATGAGTTTTTTGTAATTCATTTAGCATTGGAAAAGAAAAATTTAGCATATTATAAAATAGAACTAAATGAGAAGAGGAAAAGGTCATACAATGTTTAATTATTCTATACTAGTACTATTGCTTTGCAAGTATTTGTTTTTGAGAATACTTATCAAAAATTTCTTGGCTGACTTTCTTATCAACCAAACAGACTTCTGCAATTCTTGCTCAATAATTTAAAATATCAGTGAAGTGGTTAAAAATTCGGTTTAAAAGTATTGGCTTTGGGCTTCCCTGGTGGCGCAGTGGTTGAGAGTCCACCTGCCGATGCAGGGGGCACGGGTTCGTGCCCTGGTCCGGGAAGATCCCACATGCTGCGGAGCGGCTGGGCCCGTGAGCCATGACAGCTGAGCCTGTGCGTCCGGAGCCTGTGCTCCGCAACGGGAGAGGCCACAACAGTGACAGGCCCGCCTACCGCAAAAAAAAAAAAAAAAAAAAAAAAGTATTGGCTTTAACAAGTTTATATTTTTGTTGTCTAACAAAACACAAATTCAGAATGCAATATTCAAGAAAAGGAGATTGATACCATTTAGTTACTCTCAAATAAGAAAACTTTTTTGTTAGTCTCAAAATATAATTTTATATTACTTTTAAAAAAATTGTTAAGCAGCCAATGAAAAAAATCTGAATTAATAGTTGGATTCTTTTAAAGTATTATGTTAGTTTAAATTGTCCTGAATAAAAATTCTGAACTCATTTGCAGTTTTACCTTGGGAGTTCACCCAAAACATAAATAAAGATCCAACAGCATTGCTTTATTATTATCTATGCAATTAAGTAACAATGATATTTTTAACCCAAACCAAGGTTATCTAGATTTATTAAAAGGAAAAAAAAATACTGTCCTCTAGTTGGAGAATCTACAGCACATGATAATCAGCCACTGCCAAGAAAATCAGTGTCAACTTCCCGTGTACAAGACCTGGAAGAGGATAGGTAAAGCAGTATCTTGACACCATTCTCTAGGGGTCAACATTGAAGTGGGAGAGGCAGGTCAAAGAGGAGACAGGTGAATGTTACAGGCTAAGTCAGGGCACCATCTGCTTTCAACCCTTTTGGTTTGGCTTAATTCTTAAGGAGTTTGATTTCCAGAGGGAAAAACAAAATTTCAAATTATAACTTCCCTAGAGAGGGTTTCAGCAGATTTTAGAGCTTTTGCATATCCATGATGTCTGACCTCACAAGTTGTATTCCTTTTTATCACCTGTCTTTCTATTATATTCAGCAAAGCAATGTGAAAATTGGTCTCTTCACTCATATCCCATTGATTTAACCTAAGAGTGTGATTGATAATAAAACTTTGGTCTTTTTAATATTAATTAAAGAAGTTAACATTTCCTCCTAAAATATTAGTTTTACTCAACGTTTGTCTTTTTTCTCTTAGCATTTTTCTTTGTCCTCGCACAGTGTTGGTTTCTCTCTTTCCTGTTTTTGACATCGCCATAAGATTTTATTTGGAGATAATACAGAAGGAAAAGCTCTTTTCAAAATCATTAGTGATATGAAACTGTACATCAATAGACAGTAGATCCTGACGGAGGGATGTGGTTAAAAAAACCCCTCTTGGAAATCAATGTTTTACCTACCAGGGACTTTTCGGGGCTTCAAGGCTGTCAGCCAAGAGTATAATTTGCTGTTTTTAGACAAACCTTTGCCAGTCTTAAATTTTAGTTAGACTTACATAGAATCTTTTGCTTGAATTTCAATTCTAAGAGTGTATAGTCATGAAACAGTCTCATATTTGAAAGATCAAATCAGATATATTCCTTTAGTTAACTTTCTACTAAAGGAAACTATATTGTACCAAAACCCTGGCTAAACAGTTTCAATTTATCATCTATAGATGTGTCCATAGGGTGCTAAGTATTCACTAGGTTTATTTATTATTGCTCCATTTCAGTTATTTTAACTGAACTTAATATCTACTTAGTAACTGTCTTACTAAACACTGTTCCCTCCTTTCACGATTTTTTGACCTTAGACTCCACTTACAACCTCTAGTTATGGCAAAGAACGGATTTGTCGTGTTTGTAGTGTGAGCAGGGGGAAAAAAATCCCTGCCAAATTAGGTTATTGTAATATAGTAATAATAGCAAATCTAAAGCTGTGGTTAATTTACATATTCAAACATGATAACATTAATTTACATAACAATCATGGAAAAGAAACCTTTAGTATTAAGCAACTCAGAGAAAACTATGAAATCATGGAGCAAAATTTTTGCTCAAGCAGTAATTTGGGAAAATATTCTGGAGGCAGATGTTCAGAATAATAAAATCACCAAGAAAAATACATGATATACCAGTTACTTTAGAGATGACATCACCCTTGGAAAGTCTGTGAATTCCCATTTTGCAGGATTGTTGGTGAAAATTAAATGAGATCATCAATACAAGGCAGCACCTAGCACAGTTTCTGCCCTAGACTAATAAATGTTGGCTCTTGTTAGTATTATAATTATCTATATTCTTGACTTCCTAAGCAGAAAATAAAGCTTAGTTTAATCTAGTCCCAGTAATATTTATTAAATGTGCAGGGTGTGAGTAGTGCACTAGTAGGCCTCACAGAGATGCCTGCCGCGGCCCCTACCCTCAAGGGTGGGAGTAGAGAGGAGATATTAATAAATCTGAGGCAGAAAGGGAGCGCAGTGCGATGCAGTGCAACACATTTCATTTGAACATTATCATCTTCTGATGTGTTTGCAGCAGTTGTGTAAATGTTAAAACCACAAGTAATTATTCTTTCTCTTCTGTCATGTTCTCTCTAATTTGAACTGTCTCAATATTTTTGTTTATAAAAATGACTGAAAGAATGAACAATTGTGTCAATAATGAAGACACCCCCTCATTTTTTAGTAAAGAGACAGCCCCCAAATCGCAAGAAGTGAACAATTAAGTGAGTCATAAATCTATCATTCATTGTTAAGTGGAACTTTTTTTAAGATAGCAAGGTTCCATATCATTTTTGTGGTACGATGAAAAACTATCCCTTCAGTAAGTCCGTACTAAGAACAGACCGATAGAGTGCCTTTGTGCATGGGAAACGTCAAATTGTCGATTTCTTTCTTATTTGCAAGTGGAGCCTTTATTCCAAGAGAAGGAACAATTCAAGGATGCATTCTAAATCTGAAACATCTGGCTTTTGTAATAATGTAGTGGAAGCAGTTTGTGCTCTGGATTCAGATCAGAGCTCTCCCACTTACTGACAAGTCTCAGAAACTCCCGGAACCTCAGTTTCCTCATCTGTCAAAAATTGGGATGATAACGCCTGACCCACATGACTTTCAGGAAAAATGAAAGTGGTCTGCCAACACAAACCTGCTTTATAACACAGACTCCAATCTTTAGGAAAACAACTCAGTAATAAGTAAAAATTCTTTACGTCTGCCTCACAATCCAAAGCCCATTGTATGTGCTGAATGTTTAAAGTTCTTGTTGGCAGATAGACTTAATTTCACAAAAGATACTAAACAAAACACATCTAAGAAACATCAAGGACAAGTGGGGTAAGTAGGAAATCCGTGAAGGCATGGTTCAGCATCAGGGTGACATGGTCAAGCAGAAAAGACACGTCTCTTTTTAGAACGTCTGCTGCCCTCTAACTGGTATAGCCAAGAATAGTCTTGGCTCGGGTGTATTCTTGGGGTATTTTCTAAGAATACACCACAAAAGGCACTGAGGTTTCACAGGAGTTTCTTCTTAGTCTAACATTATACGTTATTATATTATTTCCCTGAGAAACCCCCCGATAGATTGGAGACTTGATTTTACTTTTAAGAATCTGTAATCAGGAGTCTTTAGCTGGATAAGAATCAGAAATCTGATTTGCCCCCATTCTGCAGTAGGCATATTGAAATTTTCATCATTCCCAGATTTCTGACCTCCAAATGTTTTGTGGTTGCCTTTTCCCTTAGAGCCATCCCATGAAAAAGATCTCCTTTCCCCTCAGAAAAAAAAAAAACAGAAAAACAAAAAACTGATTGTGATTTACAACAGCTGAATAACTTATAGTTGGTAGTGCTTTCAATAGCGTTTCAGGCATTCAGGGCAAAGTGAATATAAGACTGAAGTCTAGAAGGTCATAATTTTTTCCCCACTAAAAACTACTTTAGGTGCGTTGCTTCTGGTAGAGCAGTGGGTTGTATGAACAGTTTTACTATGTCCAAATAAAATTACGTGAAAAGCTGTAGGTTTATTTGAGACACAAAACAATGTCCTGATATTGGAAACTAACTTACCTTAAAACTTTTAAAGAGTCAAATGTAAAATTAATTGATAATAGTGAACGTTATCATATATGTAACATCTCTAGTTTAACAAGATTGTATGCTGTAAATATTTTCAAAATTGTTCTGTTGAAAGAAAAAAAAAACCTTAAGTGGGCAAAGAATTTTGCTGAAGTAAACCCCGAAAATCAATACATCAGAGGTTCAGCTGTATGTTCACTTTAATGTTTTCCTGTGGCAGTTTGCTCCAAATTCCCAAAAATAAGATACCATTAACAAACTAATAAACAAAGTAATTTTTATAACCTGTGTATGAGAAATTATTTTCCAGATATCTAATAGTGGATACTATAAAATACTGGGCGCTTCCCTATCACGTTGAGTGGTTCTGATGAAGCTGGTCTCTTAAATAGACAGTAGGTGGGTAAACATCTTCACCCTCTATTACAGAGGAGAAGATTATTGACTAAAGTATTACAAAATCTACCTTTAAAAGCATACTTAATCATCCACTCAAAATAACACGCTGAAAGTTAAACAGCTGCTCTGGCATTTACTGTAGCTAAACCCAATATTTCCTATTTGTAAATATTTATTTATCCAGAAGGAGACTAGAAATATGGTTTGGAACATTACCATTCTGTGCCCCTTATGTAAGTCCAGTGTCTTTTGAACCAGAATTGCTATTTTTGATGCCCAGGTTGACCATGTTCCACATCACTGCTGACTTAGGAGGCCCTTTGAGTCTCATGTCCCTGGTCTCACCCTTTGTTTCCTCTCTTCCTTGGTGTTCCTGTAATTTTAGGATGACGTTTGACAGAGAAGGGTTTTCAAAATCTCAGAGTATGACCAATTCCCAGGAGCAGGGCCGTGTTGTGCTTCAGAGCATGGACTCTGGACACACTGCTGGATTCAAACCATGGCTCAGCCAGCTGATAGCTGTTTGACGCTGGGCAAGTTACTGGACCTCTCTGTTCTTCAGTTTTCTCTTTGTGTAACACAGGGATGCTCTTAGCACCTCACAGGGTTGTTTTGAGGATTAAAGGTGTTTTATATCCAGGTATAATAACAAAACACATTGCATAGGTGCCTGTACTGTTCTGGGTACTTAAGATGCATGCTTGCTGTTGTTGATACTATTGGTAATTAGTACTATATAAAATGCTTGCTGTTGCTAATATTGCATGGTCGTGTTGGTCAGCTGCCTTGGGAGAGTAGGTGGGAGTCTCTGATTCAGATGACTTTTATGCTTCTCTCACACTGATGAAATCATTACTTAGCGTGTGAAAACCAAGGCTCAGTATAGTTGAAGGAACTCTAATGGAGACCTCATGACTAGGAACTGGATTTATCTACTTAATCCTCCTTTGTCCTCGAGGCCCATCTGCCTTGTAAATGTTCCTGACTCTGCTGCCTCATTCATACCTCATTCCTCATGTGTTCCCTGGCAGATGTGTCCTAACTAGCTTCCTTATAACCGTCTAACTCTGTAATGTATCCTTTCTACTGCCACTATTGCTGTTTTCCCAATACACAGCTAACAACGCCCCTTCCTACTCACAAACGACTTTGGCTGTTCATTTTCTATGGTATAAAGTTTAGTAAAAGTTTATTATAAAGTCTACAGTAGAAAGTTAACATGATCCGACAGGCTTGTGTTAGCCTAGCCTACTTTTTCAGCTTCTGAAAACTGCATCCTCTGAAATGATCTATATTTCACCTTCATAGGAATACTTATCCTTCTCGAACGCAGTCGTGACTCTGAGATCTGTCATGAATTCCCTCTCTCCAGGAAGTCTCTCTCTGAACCACCTAATAAAATCCTGTGCACTCTTAATTGCCACCCTTCTACCATTCTTTTTCCTAGGATATCATGCTGCCCGTCTTTTGGTAGAAAGGTCTGTATGAGTAAATTATCATTGAAATTCATCTTGATATAGAGACAACCTATGGCAGTAAACACTTGACAGTGTAGAAGAAAAGATCCAGCATCTCAGAGTTTTTTTTCATTAGGGAAAATTTCTACTTTGAGTCTACTGCTTGCAGTTAGCTAAGGTAATGTGCTTTGAAATGATTAACAGGTGCAATAGGTGAAAACGAAGCTTTAATTAACTCTCTATTAACAAATTTAGTAGGTGGGCACTTGCATGATTTTCTGACTTTTATATTATATGGTTGATAAACAGTTTGTCTCAGTGGTGTACTTGGTCATCAGTGTGTAATCATTATCTAAAATAGAAAATGTTCTCAAGTAGCATAAAGAGGAGAGACCCTTGATGTTTGAAATTAGCAAGTTACACATTATGTTTTCAGTTCTCATCCCACATTCCCTCCGTAACTTGACTTTTAGTCCCATTCCTGAATAATTCTGATTTTTCCAGCATAATCTGCATATGTGTTTTGTGAGCATTTGAAACGCTTAACGGACTAGTGCTCTGTGTAGTATTAGCCTCTAATTATGCAGGATTTTGGAGGAGAGTGAGTTCAAGGTGGGCTGAGGTTGACTGAAAGGTATCATGAAAGCACTGGGCCTTTGCCGATCCTTAAAAATGAATTTGAATTAAACAGGAAATCAAACACTGCCAGTTATTGAACTGCTAGAGCAAAGACTCAGGCTTATTCAGAGGATGGTGAGCTTGGCTGTGGCCACTGGAAATTAGGTTAGATAGACAGAGTGGGTCAAACTATGCACAGTTTGGAGAGCCAAGCCAGGGCACTGACCCACTAGTGTTAAGTATGATCTGAAAAAGGAACATGAGAGAAGCAACACTTGAGAAAGATTTTTAAAGAAAACCTTGGGAGTGTACATTAGGTTTATTATAACACATATGCACAAAAATTTGCATACAGCTTCAAGGAGCTCACAATCTTCCCGCAGCCCATCTTAAGGCCTGGTGAAGAACCCTTCAACTAGAGACCAGGAACCCAAACGGGGGGTTATGGAAAGACCTAGTCAAATGGCAGCAAAAGCCTAAATTAGGATGGTGGCAATGGAAATGGAGGGAGACATTTTTGAAGAAAAGTTAGCAAGGTTTGGAAACTAATTGGATATGGAGTTGGAAGAGGAAGCGGGAACGAATGAATAGTCAAAGATGGCGACTTGAGAGACTCTAAAAACAGATCGTGCCAACGAAAAAATTTGCTCCATGAGGACTAGTTTCTGTTTTGTGCTTATTAGATTTATATTCTTGTATTTATAATTGAAAGTCCAGGAGAGAAAAAAAAAAAGTGACGTGAAAAGACTCATAACGTCTAAACATCCCAATAAGAGAAAGTTTCAGAACTTCGGGCTCAAAGAGAGCTACATACTCAATTGAGCTCTGTGAGACAAGGCAAAATGTCCTCCGCACAACATCTTAAGCCAGGAATATGTTCTTTGAATTTACAACTTCTTAAAATAGGAGTCAATTTAAAAAAAAAAAAGAAAAGAAAAAGCAGCAAGTGTTTTCAAGTTAACTGGAAAGAAAAAAATTTTTTTCTCCTAACACCACATTTGAAGTTTTGTGTATTTACAGTAGTTTTAGTATGAGTGTTTAGAAACTTGTAACCAAGAGACGTAGATGCTATTATCCTTTATGCAAATTATATCGTGAACGCTTAAATTGTTTTCTGTGAAACAATATTTTTAATCAAACGAAACGATAAAACAAACGAACTCTAAAGTTGGTCTGTTCTTCGTTTTCTTATAATCTATAATCAGGAAATCCATTCACTCATGCTTTATAATTTGGGGGCTTTTAAGTGGTCAGGGGAATGTGACATCTGCATGCAGTCACATCCAAATTGATAATGGTCCCAGGCGGAGGGTAATTTTAAAACATGAAGGAAGGTGGAATCTGTATCTCAGAAGGTTATTGAAGGGTGGCGGTTCCCCCCTCCCGACCCCTGACTTTGAAAGAGACTGTTCTTTTGGGAGGATTTATCTTAAGGTAGGACAGCAGCCTCAACCAAGGCCAAAGCGTCCTGAGTGGGGAGGCGGCTGCGGCTTCCGAGCCAGTTTAAATGCAGGCTCTTCTTAGCAGTAAACCACACGAATGTATTCATCACTGATTTTCAAATGATAGGTTTCTCTAGCACTGGTTTAGGATCCACAGCCTCACATTCCTGAATCTATATTATGCCAAAAGAATAACAACTTGGTGGCTGGAAACAGAAATGGTTATTATACGGCTCCAAAATGCTAGCTGGCACAATACGCTAAAAACAGCAGAAACCCACCGGTAAAAGGTAGAATGTATTTGTTCTCAAAAATAACTTTATGCTCTAAAAATAGGAATCTAAGAAGTGTCATCGTGGTTCAAAATATTTTACCTTCCATATGTAAACACCTTAAAATATGTGACTAATCTTCGAGAATGGCATAATTTCCAAACAACAGGAAATATTCCAAGGGGAAAAATAGAATGCTTTTCCAATCAATTTTTTAAGTTTTGAGGCATTTATTGGGTGAAAAACTATAATATATGTTTGCTTTTTTTCCCCCCCGACTGCTGCCCCAAATCATTGTTTAAAATGTGGGCAAAAAGGGGTAGGCATTCTTGGAATTTCTCAGTTTACTGTAGAAGATGTTTGTTTTTTTTAATTTAAAAAAAAAAGAGCTTTTCTCAGAGCCTTCGTGCAGCATTTCCATTTTCACACACTGGCCCAGTGCTCGTCATATCACAGGACAACACATTTCATAAAGTGGTTTTACTTCCTTTTAGCAAAATAACTCCTCCATGCAAACCAGTATCGGCATCTACGACGCCGGGGTTTTAGTTTCTTCAGATCTGTTCAAGCTTCATTGCACTGCTTAACTGACTTTTTTTTCCCCCTTTCTTTTGAAATTACCCAGCTAATTTTCCATTTGATTGTTTATTTAAACCAGATCTCACGCAGGCTTAATAGATAAGTGACATAGGCTTTCAGTGTGTCTGTCAGTCTGAGCTTCAGCTGACAGGAAAGTAGAGAGCAAACTTTGTCTTGGTTTTCTCGCTCCCTTTTTATCCAGTGGAATCTATTAATTAAAACGAAAGCCCTAGCATAGTCACGATAATGATTCAGTAAGACACCTTAAATATAAGACTCCTGTGAGCATTCCATTTGATCGAGCGTTTTTCTAAGTGAACATATCCTTTGTGTTTCTCCTAGTGGAAAAAGGTAAATTGCATTTGTTTCATAAAATAACTTTTGCCACAGAAAACAATCCAAATTAACTGTAAAAAAATGTTTTGGGCTTTTGACATATTTAGCTGGCTTTAGAGAATTTAGCTAATTTTCTTGAAGTTTTATTATAGAAGAGTAATTTACATACAAATTCAACCAACACTTCTTAAGCAACTACTTTATACTTGACACGCTTTGGGGGAGGAGTTGTTTGTTTTATTTTGTGGGGGTTTTCTTCCAGTAAAGGGGAGAATTTTATGCATAATCCAATTGACAGATTTAATCTTGTAGTTATTTGTTATATATTCAGCCCGTTTATTCATGCATAAAATGAGACAAGTAAATGAATGGGGTATGAAGAACCAGTGTGCTCTCCACAGTGTGCCTCAAATAGATTCTAATTCAAAAGATGTACCCATAAATCTCTCCTGAAATATACCTGGGCTTTGCCTTCCCAATTCCTCATCATAGCTCAGGTCATCATAGAAGTTTCCAGACTGGATCACACTATCAGGCCTTCCTAATGACAGAATATCCCAATACCAGTAGGTCTCTCTGTCCACTTAAAGGCCTGTGTTACCTCTGCTCTGCAACCTTCAGGGGTCTGCATTTCCACCGTTTAAACCCAAGACATGTTAGCCTGGAATTCACAGGCTAAACTTCTGTGGGTTCCACAGCCCAACCCTCCATATTCCTTCAGGGTCTCTGACACTCCCCTCTTTCCATGGGTTGCCTTCTCACCAGGATGCTCACATGCCACCTTGCACCTTTCCCAGTGCCTGGTCACAAGCCCAGAGATCTTACTACCTCCTCTCTTTTCTCAAGACTCACATCAGTTCTTGCCTCTTCTGTGAATCTTGTTTGGATAATCTCTTCCCTCCTGGGAACCCAATAGCACTTAATCTGTACTGCTCTGTGGCACATCACCCCAGGCTGCCTTGTCTTAGTGCGTATGTTTCACGCGTGCCTGTATTGGATTGCCACAAAGGGACTGCAGGGCCTTTGAGGACCGGGGGCTTGTCTCTGCATCCCCACTGGGTAGCACACAGTACCATTCGTCCTGGGGTAATAGATACTTGTGTTTTACGATAATGATAATGATGACAGTAACAACGAGGTTTGACTGTCTCCTTCAGAGAGCTTTAGAAAACAACTGTCTAGGTAGGTTTCCAGCACGGGTTGTTGAATCACCTAGGTGGTTTCTCTTATTCTCCAATCAGAGATGGTAGAGGAAGCCAGCAGGGGACTTTCCGGTTCAGCTCAGGTTGCATCGACGCCCTCCACAGCTCTGCCTGTCACGGGACAGTATATTTTGAATTATGACAAATGGACACCTTCAGATAGCCATTTGTCTGTTAGTGGAGGGCTAAGTATCAGAGACCAAAGAAAACCCTTTCAGGACGGTTGCCACTCGGTGGCTACTCCTGTGCCCTGTGCATCAGCACTTTAGTGGAGGCATCATCCCCTCATTTCGGCTCCTGAGAAGGAGTCCCGCTTTTTGAAGTTCTGTGTGAGCAAGAAAGCAGGGCTTCAGGTTTGTACACTGAGCTTCGTGAGGAGAGCAAACCAGATGGAAGAAAGCCATAGGGAGGAATCGCTCAAAGACAAGGGGAACTGAATAGCAAAGCGTGTGAGAGGCTGCTACACCTCCTGCGTGTTCTAGAAATTATAGTCTTGCTGGTATGCCCTTTCTTCACTTAAGGACACACAGATACACAAAATAAAACCCAAATCGCTGAACCAAAAGAGTGAGTCATGCCGGCCAGGCCTCCACCGAGCTAGTCAATTAAAGTGCAGGCCCAATTCAGTGCTTTTCTTAGACCGTGAACGACTGACTGTCTGACTTTCTTCCCAAATTTTTTTTTTTAATTAATGAATTTATTTATTTTTGGCTGTGTTGGGTCTTCGTTTCTGTGTGAGGGCTTTCTCTAGTTGCGGCAAGCGGGGACCACTCTTCATCGCGGTGCGCGGGCCTCTCACTATCGCGACCTCTCTTGTCGCGGAGCACAGACACGCAGGCTCAGTAGTTGTGGCGCACAGGCTCTAGTTGCTCCGCGGCATGTGGGATCTTCCCAGACCAGGGCTCGAACCCGTGTCTCCTGCATTGGCAGGCAGATTCTCAACCACTGCACCACCAGGGGAGCCCCCAAAATTTTTTTAATAGCATAAAAGTATATGCTGGTGTCTGGGCAAGTTGCTATCTATTAGGTCTCTTCTCATTAAGAGTTTTTAATCTTCCTTCAGAGGAATGTTAAATAACTGATTGGGTTCCTGATGTGGAGGCTGTCAGTCATCCTGTGAACTTTCAGTGTATGTTATTGTCTCACCATGTTAATCCTTTATTCTTAATCTCATGTAGTGTATTCTCTAGAAACATTTTTGAGTCTAGATTTTTTTCTTTTCCTCAGTGCTCTCATTGTTTTGTGTTAACAGGGAACGGGTATGGCAATCCCCGAAACTCACCAGGTCTGCTGGTCTCACCTGGTAACTTGAACAAGAATATGCAAGCAAAATCTCCTCCCCCCATGAATTTAGGGATGAATAACCGTAAACCAGATCTCCGAGTTCTTATTCCACCAGGCAGCAAGAATACGATGCCATCAGTGGTAATGTGAAATTACATTTTAAATAAATGTTGCTGTTTTGTATGTTTTGCTATTTGTATATTTGTCTGACTTTATGAATTACTCACATGCTCCCAGAAAATTAACGCGTCAGTGCTATTGCTGGGGCCCTGTTGGATTTAGCTATTATTTCTGGTAACTAGTGTGCATTTTCCCTTTTCCGTGGAAAAAAAAGAACCAACATCCAAAAAAACTCCACTATAGGGCTGGTGTTCTGGGGCAAAGAAAACATTTCCTTTTAAGGCCTCCAATTTATAATTAGAAAAAAATCATTACCTAGTACTCTGCTTATGACACATATGATTTGATTTGACCAATGGTAGAAACACACTCACAGAATGAGGTATTTCATAACAGATTTTTACAGTATTGAACTAAATAAGTATGTCCTTAAGGTACTGACAATGAAAAATCTTTCTCAAAATTCCTAAATGAACTTTCTCCCGTTCGTTAGCAATTCTTTTCTTAGGTGTATTGCAATGATAATGTTTAATGTAGCACATGCCTATGCACTGCCTCAATTCATCTTTCCAAATATGCATTTTATGACAGTAGTTACCTCTCAAAAACAAATTGTCTTAAAATTCTAGGCATTTTGAGAACAAAGGTTATATTTTTATTTTACATCAAAAAACAGTTGTGGCACTTATAAGAATAAATAAATATGAAATATAAATAGTATCCCTGGAAGCTATCATTTTTCTTTCTCCTGGGTCTGCAGGACGAAGGTGAAGATAATATTGTGGGACCACATTCAGCAACAAAGAGACTTACATCCGCGTTCTCCAAATTAGCTTTGCTTAAGAGCGAGAACATTTAAAACCAAGATTCAGTAGACAGATTTAGATCATTCTGCAAACACATTTTTTTTTCTTTCTCTGCTCTGTGGCAAGCTTCAGGGTAAAACAGTCCTGCAAGCTGATTAGTTTATTATGGCACAGTGCAGATTAATTTTGAATATCAGCCCCCAAAAATTCACATAATGTGCAACATTCCCTTCGGAAAAGGCTGGATAAATAAAACCTCCCACAGGGCCACAGCCAAGCAGTGTGGGCCATGCATGGCAGGCTGTCTCTATCAGCAGATTTATTCCCAGTCCCTTAAAACTGAGGCTTTCCCAGGGTTTCTTGTGAACCATCCGTCAGGTCTCTCACTGGCAGCCAGGTGCGGTTTCCCCCCTCCTCCAGCAAGTGGGGTTTCAAAGTACAATCTTTTTTTTTTCCCTCAAAATGTGGTGGTGAAATAATGAACGTTGAGACACTGACCTGTGCTGAAAACTGGATAGATTGTCTTCATGTTTGAGACAAACAGCTCATTAAAGAAAACAAAGAATGTCTTTGTAAGGAGTTATCTTTAGAGTCTGAGTTTTAAAACTGTTTAAACTGTTGTCTCTATCAGAAGATGCTTCTCCTTTTGTTGAAAAGATTTTGCCCAATTATAAATATTTACAGACACTAATTAATAAAACTCCTTCCACATGCTCTCAGTCTGAGGATGTCGACCTGCTTTTGGTAAGTGGTGAGGGTGCTTCTCTTCAATGGCACGTGCAAGGAGAAATCCAAAGTGACTGTTAGGTGGAGAGGAAGCAGTAGTAAAATGGAAAGATTTCAGGAGTTAGTGTGTGTCAATATTGATTATATTTAAATGCCATTCATTTCAAGTATCACTCATAGGTGAGATATCAGGTTATCTATTTTTCTGTGTCAACCTCTGTAAGTAAAGGCCATGTTTTCAATTTATTTTAGGATTTAATTTATAGTAAAATTGTAACAAACAAAAATATCCTTAGTTATTTAAAACCATGAATATGCTTATTTTTCTAAGAATTAAATTCTCAAGATATTTAAATTTATATGAATTTTTAATCTCCTTGCTCTAAGGAATTAAATATATGTTAGCTGCTTTGCCATCTAGTTTGAGGGAAGGTTAGACGAATCTGAAAAAAAGTGGTCAGAGCACCACCTGCTGGTCAAAATATAGCATGAACCCGCTACCCATCTGCTCTGGTGTGTATAGAACTGAGCATAAAAACCACCATGGTTGATTTTAATTTTTTTTTAATTTGCATTTGAATAAAAACTGAAACAATAGAAGTACAGTATACATATTTCATCAGTTTTCAACATAGTCTGTTTTTACCCATAATAAAGCTATGGTACTTGTTACTAGTTCAGTTGCCTAGGAGATACTGATGTAATGGGTTACTATGGCAACAACTGGTCTCTTGAAGGATTGTAAATGATAGGGTTGGCAGAGTTCATAGAGACACATGTTAAATGATTAATTTCATGAGATTTGTACCAAGTTCTCTTTATGTGCAACACTAATACTGAAATCTAGTATTTTTAACTCTTAAAAAATTCTATGAGTAATATCTTTTTATTTACTTTAAAAGAATCAAAGGATAAATAACTCCCAGTCCGCTCAGTCGTTGGCTACCCCAGTGGTTTCCGTAGCAACTCCTACTTTACCAGGACAAGGGATGGGAGGATATCCATCAGCCATTTCAACAACATATGGTAACGGTGAGTAGTTTGCCATGTTCAAATAGTACATTAAATACTTTTTATTAAAAAAGCAAGATGAAAAAGATATTACTCTTTAGTCTGCTAGGAAGCTTTATTTAATACCTGTGGAGTCCAGAGCACTATACCATTACCTATTCATTACTAAGACAAAGTGAATATCCACACGTTTCTTTCTTAGTGAGCAAAAGTTTTATTAACCCAACGTGAATTCAATATATAAGAACAATTTCAAGAAAATGAGCTATTGTTTTTTTGATGTAATAGAAAGCTCACTTTCTCAAGGTTGTTTAAAAAACATTTCTAGGTCATCAAATACTATGTACCTACTTGTGATACCAGATTGTAGTTCTAATAAACTAGAATTGCAGGCGGTATTACATTGAAGTTTTCACAGAATACTTAATTTTTGGTATATAGTATATCTCTTTTAAATTAAAATTGTCCCTAATGTTTTATCTCCCTCCCTTCTGCAAATAAAAAAAAGTATAACAATCATTAAATAATACTAATAGAATATTTTAAAAATTGAAAATGATTATTCACCACTTGATAATTTCCAAATTGAATATGTTCCCTGACTCTCTTATTCTCTTCTCTAGAGTACTCTCTGAGTAGCGCAGACCTGTCGTCTCTGTCTGGGTTTAACACCGCCAGCGCTCTTCATCTTGGCTCAGTAACTGGCTGGCAACAACAACACCTCCATAATATGCCGCCATCCGCCCTCAGTCAACTGGGGTAAGCAATATTACTTCTTTCATAATACACTTTTAGAATGCATTGTTAAATGACAAATGGCAGTCTCTAACTGTGTGCTCTAATGTTCCTCTAGAGGATGTAAAATTCTACTTTATCAAAATCTGGAAGTTTAATACCTTTCAGGTAGCTTAAATATTACTTTCCTTCTTCTTTATGAGGAGGGAGAGCTCTGTGATGATAGGGTATGTTATTTCCCAGTTGTTTTAGGCTATATTTGTTTCTACTTCTGTCAATGATAAGTTTTTCTTCAGTTAAGTTTTCACATAGTTCATGTGGGACATAAGAAAACATTTATAGTTATTAGTTTTTTAAATTTTTGAGATATTTGAGAATCCTTTTCACTTAGCATAAACCACATAGTTCATGCCTAATGTAATGAACATAGTTAGCCTAATACTCAGAGGGTCAGCTATTCCACTGATATACAAACTTCATATATTTATAATGTGCTCATAATATAGTTGGATATTCATAGATGTATGAATTTAAATGTATGTATATGTGCATACATACACTAATTATCTAAATTTGGGTATAAAAATAATTTTTGTTGTTTTCTGAAGTCAGAAGATGTCTATTTCTGCCCCCTTGTGGTACTTTTGAGATATGTCTTTATTATAGAAATAACTCCTGTCATTTATCAATAGGAAAGTTCAAATCTTAAAAGGCCCAGAATTCACAAATAATACTACTTGTAAAACCATTTTTAAGTTTAAAACATGAACCAAAGACATGACTTTCAGTTTAATAACTCCAAAACTTCAATTAATCTTCAAAAGAAATTACTAGGAGGATATAAAATATTAAAGACAAACCATTTTTATATTTTTATACTTATATTTTAGAAAAGTGGGGTATGCCTACCCCACTTTTACTTTTCTGCTGAGATGTTGGTTAAAATCGTTAGCTAATTCTATGTTCATATTCTAAGGAGATAATGAGAATAAAACTCTGATTAGAATAAAAATCACTGATTACTATCACAACTTCTCTCTTACTCCGCTCCAGCCCCACTAGCTTTCACGTGGAATTGATTTCACATAGATTACTGCTCTGGTTGTGGAGTCTTCACCCATTTACTATTTGCTTATATGCATTTTACTCACTAATCACTATTGTTGAAACTCTAACCTCTCATGTAAAAAAATAAAAGAAATTCACTTGACACTGTTGCTCTGCTTTCTTGAAAGATTAACTTTGAAGATATGTTATATGTTGAACAGCAACAGAATGTCTCTATTTAGAATAACATTTAAATTTAACCAGAAATGTTAACTATCCAAATAGACATTTATGGCAATAACTTTTTCAGGCAGTTATCACTAACTACATCGTATCAACCAGGCAATCTTAAAATACATACACGTGGCATTGTACTTCTGTGGTTCGGCAGTGAATCCACTGTTCGTGCCTCTTGTCAAAAATAAAGGTAGCTGTTTACTTCTCATTTTTCACAAAATTCATCCATTATAGTACTGACTTTCCCTAGAAATTATTAATGTCAAAAGCCATATTATTTTCTCCGACTATGGCTTTCTTTTCAGTAACACCCAATAATTTGCATTTTTACATAGAAAACGCATGTATTTACGTATTTTAACTACACTACAATTTTTAAATTCTCTTCTATTACATGGGAAGAACAAAATTCTCTGCTGCCTTTAATAGAGGCTTCAGTAAATGAGAAAGAAGTGACAGCCCTGGACTAGAGAGGAACTGAATTACAACAGCCAAGGATGAAGCATTTTGTTTAATTCCAGTTTCTTTCAACACCAATTCTCATGGTGCATGAGTTGACTCTGAGTTATGTGTTTTTATTGCACTTAATCACTTCCCTTATCCCTCAAATAGATACCCCTTCCAGGCCTTCTAATTTTAGCCTGCCTGCCTGCCTGCCTTCTTTCCCTCCTTCCTTCCTTCCTCCCTCCCTCCCTCCCTCCCTCCCTC